>NW_009913655.1:0-27612 GCF_000696875.1 Nestor notabilis | reverse complement strand
GCGTTATGTGTATCCGGCGGGAGGCGGTGAAGCAGAAAAAGGTTGGATGCTTTTTATTTTTCCCCTTCTTAAACCATAAGGCATATCCTACGTTAACCAGGTGATTTAAGGATATTTGCCGAGGGGAGATGGATGTTTTCGGGCAGGGGTGGGAAGTGATGCGCCTGCCGGAAGCGGAGCAGACCTGGCTGCGTGCTGGAGGCGCTGGGTGGAAGATGCGCTGGGTGGGAAACTCCTGCCCCTGGTCTTGCGTGCTGTAGTAGCCCCGCTAACCCCGCTGTTGCAGGCTGAGCTGCTCTCCTCCGCCTTCCTCACCCCCCCAGCCCCGCCCCGAGGAATACTGGGCACGCTTGCATAGCCTAGTCCTTGGTTTTAAGCGAGTTAATCGCTAGAATGCTGTCTTGCGTTACTACCCCGAGCAGTGAGACCGTAGGAGCCTTGATCACTTCTGCCGTAGTGGTCAGATGAAGCCTATCTACTTTCCTGCGCTCCAAACAGGCTCCATTGGTGTCAGATGATTTCCTACCGGAAGAGGATTGGGCCAGAGCTTCTCACATAGTGCCTCCTAAAGCTGGAGCGAGCCCCTCTTGATGGGCGCAAGTCCCCACAGGCCAAAGAAAAGGCCGGGGGAAAGAAAGGGGGAGGGTGGGATTAGATGGATGCATGATCTTGGCATAAGGGAATGCCTCTTCCCCGAGAAAGGAGCGCGTAGTCGAGGTCTCTTTGTTAATAAGACTAACCGTTTACACCCTTTATTTTTATATTGCCTAAATAAAAATAAACATAAATAAAAATTAACCTTTCTAATGTGTAACCCGGGCTTGTTTTTCCTGCAGGCCACTTAAATTAGAAAAACACACAGTGTTTGTTTTTCTTTTGATTGAAACAACTCTTCACCCCTTGTAGGACAACTGAGGATCTGTGGTTTCAATTCTGTAAACTATATCTGCAATAGCATCATTGCATTTGTACCTACAGAGCTAATTTTATGCTCTCTTATAACCAGATGGTTTAGAGCTCCTAAGTGGTCCTGGGGGGTGGAATTCAACTGATGCTCCTTTCCCTAATAACTGGGATTCATACACACTGCTTTATCAATTTCCCTAATGATAGAAGTGTTTTTTTAGTAAGTCATGTGTAAGAGGCATAATGTATATATAGTATTGTTGTTCTTGGTGTGTGTTTTGATTATTAGGGCAAGAAGGTGGTAACTTTTTATTTTGGATCACCCAAGTATTGTGGAAAAAAAGAAATAAGTCCATAAAGGGTAGAAGTACTGTCTGTATTTACCATGCTAGCAGATAGGTTATCTGAGAGCTCATGCTTTCCTCTTTTTTCTTTTTTAATGAGTCTGGAGGTGTCATTTCTTAGAGATAGAAGTAATGCTGGGCAAAAAGGTGTTCTCTTATCAGAGCTACACTTAGATTACTTTTTTTGGGGGGGAGCAAATGTTGTAACGAACACTCCATTGTACTCCCAGGTTTGCATATATGGACATAGGTGCTATCTTTAACTTAAGTGCTGTTTCTTCTTGTAATTGCTTTAATGCCTGTTTTGAGAGAGTTTAACACAGAGGTTACAATGTGTGTTTATTTACGGTACTTTCATTGCTGTTTTTGTAACACCCTTGAAACAAATAGGTGGGAGAAAGGACTCGATGGATGAAACTAGATAGAAGTCTAAGATACGAAGTCAGCCTTCTGGTACATGCGCAGAATACTAAAATGAGTAGAATAAATACCTTGCTTAGCCTGTGTTGGAACACATTCATAAGCAATGCATTGAGGAACAAAACATTCGTGATTAAAGTTGTGATGGTAGTAAACTTTTTTTTTAAAAAAACCTGAATTCATATATAAAATAAGGTTATGTTTAAAAAGGAAAAAAGCATATCAGTTGTAAGGGGAATAGCATTCTAATTGTCACCAAATACTACAATGAGAGAAGTTTTCTTACTGCAGAAAGCAGTTTTAGTAAAATAAAAATCCTAAATTTCCTTAGTTTATTCACTCTGTAAATTAGATATCTCCTGCACTCCAGGTTCTTGTCTCCTCCTGCTGGTTTTTCTATAGTACTTTATATTCTTGAGGTGAAGTTGTTTCTGCTTGTACTTTCTGACCCACCTATAGATGCAGCAGGATGTTACAAAGCTGGTGTCTTTATGTTATGGGCTGCTTGCGTTCTCTTGGGAAGCATAGTGCAGAATGCCATTGCTGCAGAGGCATCATGCTGTTGTGTCACCGGCATGTGAGATAACTGCCAGAGAAGTTTTTCTCTACTCTGATTTGGACTTCCCAAAAGCTTTAGTATGAATTTTGTTTACTAAATGCAGCAACACTTATTTCCTACCTACCCTCTTCTCAGGGGTAAGGAGGGTCTGTCAAGAAGAATGTTTTGTAACTTTTAAGGCCATTTATGGAATCCATTTCTTGGTACAGCCGTGTAACTTTTATCCCTCTAGTCTTCGTATATGGAAACAGGCTTTCTTAAATCAAAATTATTAAATGGTGAGGTGAAGTACATAATTTCTTCCACTTACTCCATGCAGTCTGTCCTCACATTCCCTGACTCTTTTATTTTATTTACGTATTTTTAAGAGTTCCAGTCCTTTATTGTAGAAGTTTAGTTCTTCTTCCTATTAGTTTCTATGTTTCTGTTCCTACTCACAAAGCTTAGTGTTAAGCAGATGATGATACTTTGTATGCTGGAAACCAATACGGTTATAAGTTGCTACAATGGCCAATGGTCTTGTATGCTTCCAGATTTTCACGTTATTCTCAGTACTTGAGTTGTGTACAGAACAGCGCCATCCACATGTACGTAACTTCTAATGCTAAGATGAAATTTAGCAAGTGTCAGTTTGCTGCTACAGTTTCTCTATTCTGTACAGTTTATTCAAGTACAGAAACCTCTTCCTAAGTGGCTTGAATGTGGGGTTTGGGCAAATGGAGACTTGTTTTATTTGAGATGTAGCTTGCACTCCTTCTCTTCCTTACTGGCTTACAGCTCTGCTTTTCTAACATGCTTTGGTTAACATGTTGCCTGGTATTTCCAGCCACTATCCATAATAAGAATGGAATTTGCAGATGTAGATCGTGCTGCCCTTGAGCTAAAACACAGCCTTTTTGCAGGGGGTAGTGCTCCTCACTTGAATACTTGGGGCACAAAGGACAAGAAGCAGTTTTCATAAAGATAGATCATAGTCCTGCATGTGGAGAGGGAGGGATTCCTGAACTGTAGATATGGACATCCAGTGTTGAGGACAGGATGCCTTCCTTTGAGCTCCCTATATGCAACCCATCATTCTGTGTCATTCTTGCTTTCCTTTTGGCAGTGTGAAGATGCCCCCAGAATGGAAACAGTTGTCTGATCCTACTGGAGAAATAGCAGTGCTTCAAAAAGGGTGTCCTGGTGGGAGCTGCTTGTTAGTCTTGTGAGGCTGGTACCTCAGTAGGGCAGTCACATATGCCACTGCATATGTGATCTTCTGCAGGCACAAATGATAGGACTCTGAAACTTAAGGTTTTCATCTGAGGATATCCATGATATCCACTTGTCTGCAGGTCTCTGTCTGGGATTTGGAAATAACTGAGGGTATACTCAAGTTTAGCTACTTCACAACCTGAATTCTGATATATTCTGTACCGGTCTCATTTCTGAGAGCGGAGTACAGGGTAGCAGTCATTTACTTGTGATAAAAGCTGAGAGGATGAGAAATGTGAATGTAACATGTCTGCATTATTCTTCATGAAGTATTGCATTTCTAATAACTACAATTGGCATGCTTTTCTTCTGAAGGAGAATGTTATAATAAGGAATTTGTTCTTATCCACCCTTTCAGCTTTATGCTTTATGACTGTGTGTACATTTTAAACTTATTACAGAGTTTATGGTACATTTAGGCTGTTTGTCTTACATGTCTCATTTTGGAAGACACATGAGTTTTTTTAGTTTAATTACCTGGTTTTCAAGTTCACAGTCATAATGGATCTAAAGATTGTGAGGATGATAGCAAATACAAAATGCTGCCAAACTAAAGAGGGAAGAACAACAAAACACAGTACATAATTAGGAAGCACTAAGTTCTCTTTTCCAGAGCATTGATTTGTTTTGTTCTCTTTCCTTCAACAAGATGTAGAACCTAAATATAAAGCATGGCAGCTTAAAATGGAGCAAAAAGTTGTTTGTTTCACTGAGATAAAAACCAAACCTGTCCTTCTCCAAGAAGGATACAAGGAAAATTCCTCTGAGGGTGATTCCTCAAGGAATTCATATTGACGCAAGTGTAAACGGTCCAATTGTTGAGCAACATCTTAGCAAGATAAACTATTAAACAAATAGATTAAAGACAGGAGGAAGCGCACATTGATTGACAGAGCCTTGGGCGACATAGTTTAGCGTGAGATGTCCCTGCTCATGGCAGGGGGGTTGGAACTAGATGATCTTAAGGTCCTTTCCAACCCTAACTATTCTATGATTGTAAGAAGCTTCATGTAGTAGCATATATTTGTGAAGTAGTAATGAAAAGTAGCTAGTGCTGTTCCAATATTGGGGAGTTTCCTTTCTTTGCAGCATGGGGTTTTTTTAAATCAGAGACAATGATGTAGTGCTTTGTGTATGAAGTTGCATCAGTATTGCTCTGTTCTCCTGATAGGTTAGGTAACTTGGACTGCTTTGTTTACTACATTCAGGTGGAGGTGAAGAACAAACAAAACAAGATGACTTTTACACCTAACCAGCCACATAGTTTGGTTGGCTATGAATGTCAAAATTACATAGCTATGAAAATCAAAACTAGAGACAGATTAACAGAGTTATTTTTGACATAGTTGTTAGTATCTTGCCTTGTTGAAAGATCAGGGATGGTGACTATATTCTACCCTCTCTTTTTGTAGTTGTTGATCTTTCATTGTTGGCAGGTATTTGATTGTTTTAAGGCAACCTAACTTAATACAGTAGATCCTGATACTCTAACAGCGATAGATGTGCTGATAGAAATCATAACTTCTGGAGGACTATTCCAACGCAAGTACCTCTAAATTTTGCACCCATGCCAACTTTAGCACTGCACTTTAATGCTCCAAGTGTGGTAACCACGATCCTGTCTAATATCCAGTTACAACTGAACCTCATAAGAGTAGTGTTCAAATTCAGCCATTCATGAAATACAGTGTCTTAAGGAAATAAGGTGGAATTTTTAATGCCCTCTCTCCCCCCCTGTAGCTAGGCTGGACTTCTCCGTATTGTTGACTTTTATTTACTGTCCCATGAATAATTGTTCTCAAGATCATATTTGTAAATACTGAGACTGATTTGTTTTCTTACAGGTGCCACAAAATATACTGATAAAGATAATGGAGGGATGCTTGTATGGTCTCCATATCATAATATTCCAGATGCCAAGTGTAAGTCCTTCCCTGCTTAGGAATTTGGAAGCTTAATTGTAACTAAATACTTGTTTCTGGTGTGCCTGTTCATTCTTTATTTTTACACACAGTGAAACTGCAAATTGGTAAATTAAATACAAAGCTTCTCTTTTATTTATTTAGAGAACTCCATGGAAAGGAAAGATCACCTCTTATTTTATAGTTAAGTCTTTCTTTCAAATCAAAACCTGTGTTGATTCGTCATCAGTGTCCACAAAACCTTTAGTTATTAGTAAAAGAATAAAACATCTAAACATGAGGAACTTGCTGCTCTAAATTGCTAGAAGAAATTACAGTGGATAAATTCAGAAAAGATGTGTTGAGGCCCTATTTAAGAGGGAATTATTATTCCTGTCTTGTCAGGAAAACCTGAGCATTTTCTCCCTTCTGAAGTGATGGAACTCATCTGACTAAATGTGAACAGTTACCTGTTTAATGTAGTTTACACCTGCCTCCTATGCTGTAATATCCCATATGTAATATAGGGTCATAAACTTTGAGGATGCAGTCATGAGAACCTGGTCCTCAAGGACGTTTTCTACCTGTTACCAGTAGTTGGTAGTTGAGGGAACATACTTTCTCCTACTTCAGAACAATTAGAAATAAAATACTCTGCACCTCTGGTTACTGAACACTTCATTCCTTTAAAGTACAGAAAAAAAAAAGTCATGGCAAGGACATCTCTGATCCGTCTGAATAATGAGGATATCATTACTTCCCTTTCTCAGTCATGCTTCCTTTCAGCTATGTTCAGTTGACGCTTAACTGGGAACTGTAGAAGGTGAAGAGTGTTTCTTTAAAAACAAAAATTACCCATTGAAGATCAAAACTATCAGGACTTGCTTGCAAAGTGAGGGGAAGTGCCCAATACAAAGCTGGCTTCAGTATGGCCAAAAATCACTTAGAAAAAATGTTACCGGTGAATTTGATGACCTGATTATTCAGTCTTAATATTCTCTATTGAAAACTGACTTTGTGCTGTGGTTAAAATGAATGTTGGTCAGTGAAATCTGTGTAAATATCAAGGATGTGCATAATCATTGATCAAGAATGTCTTTACATTAATTTTTAACATGTTTGGGAATACGAACAGTAGAAGTAGTTCAATTTAAAACTAACCCAGGTGTCTGTGTTCTTTGGAGTGGGTTCCAGGAAGACATAGCATTTCAATAACTAGCTAGTCTCTGATTTAAATAAATTATGAGCCTCTGTGGCTTTGTTGTGATAAAAATGTGAAAGAAAGTATCTTTTTCACTGAGAATTAGCTTGCGTAAAAAGTTTATAAAATTAAATTAAAGACAGTGGGTTTATTATTTTTAAAGCTATGAATATATTTAAGGGTTTGGGGTATCTGGGCCTATGCAGTGTATTAAAGCATGGGAAGACCATTTTCCCATGTTAGTTGGCTAATTCTGTGTCGCCTTACAGCAGAACTAAACGTACTAAAGAATAATTCTGACATTGCTTTGTTACAGTGGATGAATATATAGCAATAGCAAAGGAAAAACATGGATACAATGTGGAACAGGTAAGTGTTATGAGAGTGCTCATTTAAAGGATTTTTTTTAATACAAAAGAATAACACAACTCTTTTTATTCTTTTCCCCTTGGTTACCATTAATTAACGCTGTTTCTCTTCAGGCACGGCAGCAAACACTGCAGTTAAATGGATCTGCATACAGTTGTGGTCTGGATTCTCTGCAAAAGATTGAGCTCTTTGTTTTCATGACATGCTCAGCTTGTAATGTGCACTTTTGAAAAGGTTTGGTATGTTTCTTGATACACTGGGCATGTCATGCAATTGTGTGTGTATATTTAGTTAAAGAATTTCTTAGGAAAGCAGCTTACAAATTTGATGTTTAATATTAGAATTCAATTATGGTGCAATTTTTAACCATTAATTGTGGTAGGGACACCACTGGGAAGGTTTCTTGTATACTTAAGAAAGACAGACAAACCAACTTTAAGTGAGTGTTTTTCAGAGGCAGGAAAACAAATTCTGGGATTGAGGATAAGAAACAAGTTCATTTTGGTTTATTTCTTATAACCTTTAGTCACCATCATGTAAAAAAAGTACAGGATAAAACTTTGCTGGTCTGCACTTAGTTCTTTTGTAATTTTCTTCATAAATTAACTAATTTGTGTAAAGGTGATATTACATACTGCAAAAAGTATTTGGTGTACAAGTGGAAATGAGTTGCATGATCAAGTTTTGGACGACGGAAGTTCATAATAGCAATGACTTGCTAGTCAGCTCCTATCTGAAAGAGGCTGCCAACGTTGTGATGTCCAGAATACCTGCAATTTGGTGGTATTTTTTTCTGGTTTGGCTTTTATTAGGGGAGAGAGGGAACTGAGGGATCTCAAACTAAGTCCACAAAAAAGACCAATTTCCAAAATAACTTCTGGTACAAAATATTTTTAGAGTGTTCACAGTGGAATAAAAATTATCTTTGCAAGAGGTTTCTTCTCACTTGCCATTTTAACAAGAAAAGAGGGTTGCTATGTCCAGGTTATTAGATGTGAAGTCAGGGGTTTGGAGAGCTGATGAACAAGTAGTGATCATGTCTGCACTATATCATAGGTAGAACCATACGTGGGAAAGGACCTTAAAGCTCATCCAGTCCCAACCCCCTGCTGCAAGCAGGGAAACCTTCCACTAGAGCAGGTTGAGACTGAGGTATGGTTGAAACTTGAGTGGATTGCATTTCCAAGGGTGAGACTTGGCTTCAAATCTGTCATTGGTTCTCTGGCAGAAAGTCTATTCAGCTTTAAGAATATAAAGAAATTAAATTGTGTAAGAAAGTATAGTTAAATTTCCATTCCTTATTAGGTGCACATGACATGGAAATGGCCGTGCTGTTATTTGTGGATTGGAGAGTTGTAGAAAGACCACTCTCACTTTGAACTTTCAGAGTTGCATTTTGGATGATCCTCTGGCTGCTGAAAAGTATTTTTATTTTCTTTTTTGAGTGGGCTGATAATAAAGGCCTGAAGACCTGTAAGGAACTGTGTACGTGATACATGCTTGTGAAGGACGAAAGCAGGTCAGATTTGAGCCTGTCAGCCTAGTTCATGCTATTTCAGAATTACTGCTGCCATGCCAACTTTAAATTGTCTAGCTTTCATACCTTTAATAAGGTACAGATGTGCCAACTCTTCATATTGTCTCCAAAGAGAATGCTGTAACCTATAGTACATAGTTAATAAAATTGTAAATACCTTTTGAGAAGGGGTTCTAATAGCCAAATTTTATTTAAATATATAAATTGCCTTTTTTTTTTTTTTTTTTTTTTTAACTTGTCTCAGTATTTTAGAAAGCTGACTAAATCCAAAAAGGGACTATTTCTTTTCAAAGGCTCTCGGCATGTTGTTCTGGCATAAACACAATATTGAGAAGTCCCTTGCGGATCTGCCCAACTTCACTCCTTTCCCTGATGAATGGACGGTTGAAGATAAAGTCCTATTTGAACAAGCATTTAGCTTCCATGGAAAGAGCTTTCACAGGATCCAGCAAATGGTAAAGTGATATTTTAATCAGAAGCATTAAACAGTTAAATGTACTAAGAACTAAGGCTCCTGTTGGGTTAAAGTCTCACGATTTCTGTGTAAAAGCTTCAGGAACAACCTTGAATGTAAGATTTAAGTTAATTTCATCATGTCTGTTGGACCTATTGGTTTTTCACTCCATCTAATAAAACCTCCCCTTCTCCTTTAAAAAATATACAAAATACATCCCTCCTTTCCATCTCATCCATGCATTTAAAATACCTGGGTAAAGGTGGTTGTGAAGAGAGCAGAATTACAATCTTGGGGTGCAGTTTTAATTTTAACAAGTATTAACATGTATTGAATTCTTCTAGCTTCCAGACAAGACTATTGCAAGCCTTGTAAAATACTACTATTCTTGGAAAAAAACTCGCTCTAGGACAAGTTTGATGGATCGACAGGCTCGAAAACTAGCTAATAGAAATAATCAAGGTGACAGGTAAGTTTTATATTCTTAAGTAGCTAACCAGAGATTGAAATCTTTGTAAGTAGAAATGTCAGGGTAATTTCCATCCACAATGTTTCAGCATGAACCATATTTTTAGGTTTGAGCATCATTTAGCAAGGGGTTTGGTACCTGTGTTTTAAGAACTGTATCACTGCAGTCGTGGGTGGTGGTGTAAGTACTTTAATGGGTAACTGTAAAAAACAAGAGTTTAAAAAAACCTGAAGTCTGGGAATGTGGTTTACAAGTAATGCTTTATTTGAGTAGTCTAACCCTATATTTTTGTGTGGGGAGTACAGTGGGTTTGTGGGTGGGGGATTTTCTGTGGTCTTTTTTTCTTGCTTGGTTGTTTTGTTTTTTTTGAACTAGAATGGAGTTAAAATTGAAAGATCAACCACTATAATGAGCTGTAGCAATTAGAATGCCTAAATACTGATTTATAACAAAGCTTTACATAAAATCTTATTTTAGGAAACTTAGAACCACCATCGGTCAAAGAGAATTATGGCTCAAAATAGTTTTAAATTGTCTTGAATAGAAGGAAATGACGTTTCCCCTAGTTACTATGAAATTAAAATTACACTGCACTTATTGCACTGGAGTATTAACTTACATTTCTTTTTTTAAAGTGATTTTATATGTTGAATGTGTAAGTAACATCATCATGTTTATGTTGGAAAGTATGATCTTACATCTTCAGAAAACTGTCTACCTAGAGCAAAAGTGTCTTATTCAATTATATGTTATTGAAAAGAACTCCTGAAATCTAAAACTAGTATGCTTACTTCTGACCCTGTAGCTGAAAAATTACAGAAGAAAATCAGTTTGCTGCTAATACAGCATTTTTTGATTTATTCCTTAAGAGCTGGAAAGCTTTGTGGTATTCTTACATTCATTTATTCAGAAATCATATTGTGTGAATAACTGGATTGGACTCAACTAAACTGTTATATCTGTTCAACCTTTTCTCTTTGATTTAATTCAGCAACTTTCATTCCCCTCCCCTCCAATTACTAGATCTTGAGCACTTTGGTGACAAGCAGTCCTGGGTTTTCCCATCTTACATTGTCCCCTTTTGCTCTGCACAGACTAATGTGGCACATGAAAGGTTATTTGTAGCTTTGGTATAGTTGATCACATAAGTGTTCGTGCTGGCACAAGTGGTTCAATTGAAGAAAGGTGACACCAAAATATTTCAGCAGAGCAGTACCACTACTGTTTATAAAGTAATTTTGAAACTACAGTTTGGGATTGCTTGTTTATCATCATAATTATTAGAATTTAATAGAGGAAATATGTTTGTAACAGCTCTCTTTTGAAAACTACAAGTAACTTTGAGATGCTATATACTTGGATAATTCTGTCTTTCTCTGATACATATTTATATTTGGGGTTAAAAAATAGATAAAATGACCAGCTTCTTATAATCTGTCCTCAGTGATGATGACGTAGAAGAAGCTCATCCAATGGATGGAAATGATAGTGATTATGATCCCAAAAAAGAAGCCAAAAAGGAGGTAACAGATAGCTTAACGGTGAATGTCAGTTTGTTTGTTTTCTGTGAATGTGTTACTGTGGAGAGCATGACTTGTAGTGAAGAGGTTTAGCTTGTAGCCCACTGAAATCACAGGGGTTTTAGGTGATCAATATCTTGACAACTTCTGATTGGTGAAACAACATTCCCCCTCCCTCTGTCTTGTTAATGTGCTTACAGTTTTACTAGTTATGAGTTATTGAAATCTAAATTTTTTTTTCTTGTGTTTTAAAATTAAATGATGTTTTTCCAACAATAAGTTCCTTCAAAGCCACAGGGAGGTTGTGCTTTTCAACTAATATGTGGCTTTACTGAGATGCTTTCTACTAATAGATGTAGAGAGAAACATTTTTGCCTCATCTAATGAGCACTTACTGTTAGCTTTACAGACAAGTGCTGTGTTTGGGGTATGTTCAGGTTTTGGGTTTTTGGGGGGTTCTTTTGTTAAATATTATTTATGAATAAGACTGGAAAAACAGTTAAGTGTGCAAATGTTTATTTCCTTTATTAACTTAGTGCACTTATGATTTCCTGTAACAGGACAGTTCATGCTTCTTGAGAATGTGAGAGGAGAGGTAGTGCAAAACCTCAATATTCTCATGAAGTGGTATCTATGATTAGTAATAAACTTTGCAGTTCTATAAAAAATGATGTTGAATAAGAGACTGAGAGGTTTAGATTCCATTCTCAGCTTTGCAATGACCTTCAGTGTATTGCTATATCTAATGCCTCAAGAAAAAGGACAATTACAATTACTCCTTTCTGTAGAAAGAGCTTTTTGGGTGTTTTTTTAATGTGCCAGGATGTTTCTTAGAACTTGAAATGGCACAAGGTCTAATAATGAACCTTTTTACATTTCATTCTGCTGCTGTAACAATGTTCTCGCAATCTGTTGATTTGAGTTGCTGCATAAGCCACTTCTAAATAAGGGCTATTTTGTTCAATTTACTTTCCTTGGTTATTGTTTGAATTGCTACATGCAGTCCAAAATGAAAGCAGTTTCTTGATAGACTTCTAGGAACAGAACAAACAGGTTTGCAGTTTCTGATGAGCCGTTTGGATCTACATAAGATAATTTTGTGATCTAGTATTTCTGGTAGGATTTGTGTACTTTCAGTTTCTAAGCAAAATATAAACTAGGTAGGCTAGTTGAATGTGCAGAGCAATGGGAACTTTCTGTTACTAGGAAAGACTAAAACAAGCCAAACACTCTAGTTTGGCAAGACAAAAGCTTGAGAGAATATTTTTCACTTTAAATCCAGATTGAGCTGACAGGAACTGAAATTTCATACTGAGAGAGCAATGCAGAACCAAAACCCAAATGGCATAAGTGGTCCAGAAGTAAACTTAACCTTGGGATTTTTAGATGTCAGAGACTTAATGCTCTATATCAACTTTCCAAGGAGGAGCAAGTATCTTAAGTGCAAATATCTTAAATGGCCTCTATGAAGTCTCTGGACTGGATTAAGATGTTACATTAGCTGGGAAGAGAATGTGGCAGAAGGTCAAGCATAGTAGAGTAAAATACTGTTTGCTGATCTGTACTAATACCAGAAAACATATTAATAGTGGCTGCTGCAATTCGTTTTCTCTTCATGGTGATCAGATAACCACCTCCTCTTAACTTGCATGGATGCCAGCAGGGAGGAGCAGTAGGGAGCTGCTCGAAGTAGCCTGAATCTCGTCTCTGTTCTGGTACTGAGCATTGCTTTGAATTGGAAAACCCTTTCAGGAAAAGTAATTTTTGCTTCTGTACTTCTGGTTTGTAGGGAGCTTATATGGTTGCTCTATGGGAGTCACATACATGCAGTCTAGCTGTTGTGCAGCAGTGCTTATTGAAAACAAAGCTGAAATTTTTAGGTGTCCAAACATGTCAACACAGCAGTTACAAAGCCTTCATCTCCTCTTTGCTATCCCTTTCCACTTCAGAAAGCAAACAACAAAGGCTTAAGTTTGCTAAATTACATAGATTTTTATAATAACTGCCAAAGTACATCCGTCCTTTCTCTGCCAAATCTCAAATCCTCTCCCAAAACAAAACAGCGCTATCACTTCCCATAGAGTGCTTACAGCAGGGAAAAGTGTCATCTTGCATTCTTGTCCTTCCTGGTTGACTCCAATTCTTCTCCCTTGATCTTCACCTGAACTCTTCATATCTGATCAGAAATAAATGTGTAAGTTCACTGATTACTTCGTTTGAATGTGTAATATATACGTATGTATTCTTTACCTTCTGCTTACATAAGAGGTTCTTGATTTTTGCTCTCTTTCACAGTATTCAGAGTGTTTTCTATACTATTTATTGTGTTTTCAGCCATGTTTAAAGAAAAGGTTTGAAAACTGACTTTTCCAAGACTTAATGCAGGCTTATCCAGTAAATGCTCTATCAGCTCATCTGCAAGTCTTAGCTTGGATACTCCATGCAGAGGAGGATGTTAGCTTAGGTTATCTTTGTCATAAATATGACATTAAAATGCTATGTGATACTTTAATAAAGTTGTATACAAGATACTGTTATTCTTTAATGATTTATTTCTTGTAAATTAAAGGGCAATAATGAGCAGCCTGTTCAGACCAGCAAAATAGGTCTGGGTAGAAGAGAGTATCAGAGCTTGCAGCATCGCCACCATTCTCAGCGTTCCAAATGCCGTCCACCAAAAGGCATGTACCTGACCCAGGAAGATGTGATAGCTGTTTCCTGTAGTCCCAATGCAGCCAACACAATTCTTAGACAGCTGGATATGGAACTAATCTCATTAAAGCGACAGGTACCACGGGTTATTGGTCTTGTTTTGTTTTCATCTCAGATTGTTCTGATTGTAATGATTTTGAAGATTATCTGTGAAGATTCTGAAACTTCTTTAATGTGAGTCTTCCTAACTTTGTTATCACCAGAAATGCTGGACACTAGCTGACTAGCTGTTCTTTGCTTTATATTTTTATGTTAATAACATGGAACAAGACAACTTCCTTTTAAAAAGAAAAAAGAGGGGGGAGTATGGCATGAAAACAATATTACAGATTTGGGGGCAGGAGAAAACTGAAGTCTCATTTGGTGTGATTTTTTTTAACTTCATTAGAAGTATTTGTGTAACAAGGGAGAATAAGACCAATGAATCAGAGGAAGTTACATTTATTATGCTTAAAATTGTAGCTGTTTTTCTGGATGTCCTTCCCCACATACCCATGAAGAGGGTGGGAGGGGGGAGGAAATCATGGACTTAGTTATTTCTTTCTTTGAGCTTTCTAACTCTTAATTAAATTTAGAAAAGCTTCGTAGTCCTCACCTTTAAGAGGACAACTGCCTGCATCCTTTGCATGAAGAAATGAACTTTTGGCACTTTACGTTGAAACACAGAGTCTATTCAGCTTCTCAGGGTACAGCAGTATGTGCATGTTTGCTTTCTAGGAGTGATGGGGCTACAGAGTCAAGGCTTATCTCCTGGAATTTCTGCCTCCTTATAGATTACTAAGAGCTGCCATCTTGCAAAACCATGGAGTGAATAAAGGGTTTCATGGGGTTTTTACTCCCTTACATTCTTTTACAGGAGAAATATGCTTCTTTCTGTCACAGCAGGACTCTGGGGCTCAATAGCATAGGTGGGTTTCACTCTTTAGCCTTAGTGTAGGTGAGTTAGAGCCTTGAGGTTGTGTTTCTCCTTTTTTTTTTTTTTTCTTGCAGTGATCTCAGAGGTGCAGCCTTTGGAATCTCCCACTGAGTTGTCTGCTTTTGTGTCCATACTTAAGAACACTTGTAATAGCTGTGCACCATAGTATGCAAAATTATTTTCTTACCTATGTTACCTTATATGCATCACTGTCAGGCTGAAATGCATAATACATACGTGTATGTACGATTTGGAAACTCTCTCCTTTTTATAGACTAAGTTATTTTATTTAAATACTTCAGATCATTTCAGGAATCACCCTGAAAGGAAATCATGTTGATCTAGGGTCAGTAAAAAGCAGTCTTGTGAGAAGGAACCAACTGGAAACATCTTGTAAATATCTTATTTTTTATTTTTTTTTTTTCTTTTTCCCCTTAAGTGCTTTTTTGGAGAAGGAAGAAGTTACTTACAGGACATCTCACTTAGATTCCAAAGAAACAAATTTTGTGTCTAGAATACTCTGCATTCTTCTTCAAGAACACACACATGGTTATCAAAACTTGCTTGTTATGTCCTACTTTTAATATTCCTGCAGACAAACTGTTCTTTTGAAAGACTGGCTTAAATATTTTTCTCTCCATAGTAAACTATGCTGTATTTTTTTAAGTTTTTTTTTTTTTAAACAGTTAAAAGTAGTGAAGCCTTAAACCATAATATTTCTCTTTCTAACTTAGGAGGTACACTTGTGGCAATCCTAGTGAAGATATATGTGTAAAGTGACCAACTTTCTTTGTGGAGCTGATTAACTTTGTTGTTTTTGACCAAGGTTCAAAATGCTAAGCAAGTAAACAGTGCACTTAAACAGAAAATGGAAGGCGGGATTGAAGAATTCAAACCTCCTGAGGTAAATCAGAATAAATATTAGAACTTGTGGCCTTGCACTTGCATTGGTAGGAAGCTGCAGAAATGTATTTTGCTGCAGCATGATGTTTGCACTGCAGCAGCAGCTTAAAACAGGATCCATTGAATTACATGCTGGGGTGAGTCTGGCTTCTTCACAAGGAATTAGTGGTAGGCTTTTTTTTTATGCAACTGGCTGAATAAAGAACCGGAAAAAAATGAAATGCCATGTGTGTTCATGAGGATAGGGAGCTAACATTGAGCCCTGATACATGGGTTGGGGTTTTTTCCTGATTAAAAGTAGATCATGAAGATTGCTAGCAGTAAATTCTATGTTCTGTGTGAAAACATGGCTATATACATTTGGGCATCCGAAGTGAATGACTTATTACTACTGAAGTTCTCTTTTTGCTTGTTTTAAAGGCTTGGATATGAAACAAAACACTCCAGACACCAAGTCCTAATAGTTTAGATAAATGTAGCTGTAAATTCAAATTCTGTCTGCTTAAAGATCATTAGCTGGTGCATAAGTTATGATATAGCTAATACTAAGAACTGCAATAAAATGGAGGAAGAACTGTTGGTGTAGTTCTAAGCTCAAGTTGTTAAATGCTACTTCATCTTCATGAAAGCAATCTTGAACTATAAATTTATGGTTTCAATCAAGAGATTTTTACCTATGTTACAAAATGTAGTGCAAGTAAAACACGTTCTGATGCTCAGATATTATGCAGCTGTTGAAACATTTTAATAATCTTTGTGCCATTTTTCTAATTTTAATAGTCTAATCAGAAAATCAATGCCCGTTGGACCACAGAAGAGCAGCTTCTTGCAGTACAAGGTATGTTAATAGCAGTAGTAATTTGCAATCTGATGCAAAGGATTTGAAGAGGTACTCAGGCTTATGCTTTTATTTCCCTGCAATGAAAAGATGAACTTTATCTGGTCTTACAAGTCAGTCACTGGGAAAACAGCAAAAGTAGAGAGCATATTTAGAGCATTCATTCAAGCAACATGACACTAGTCTTTCAGTTACCCATATTAAATCTTGAATAGAAAAGCTAAGCTGAGTTTAACAACTGTAGTAGTACCAAAAATGTCCCTTCAATCATCTTCTAAATCACCTTACATGAATTGCTCTAAAGCGGAAGACTGAAGTAATAGTTCAAGCAATAGAATTTGAAGCAAACACTTAAGACATCTCTCTGTACTCTTAAAGCAGAAAAAAACCAGAAGTAAAACTGCTTTACAGTTAATTTCCTCTCTTCATGAGGGAATAAAAAACCTGATACGTACCCAGTGGAGGCCTTTTAAGAGCCTGAAGCTGGATATGGATACTTGACTAACAATCGTACTGGAGAAAAAAATGCCTCCTAGTAGGCTACTGAAACCACTAATTTGCAGTTATTTCATTTACGTGAAAGAAAACTGAC
This sequence comes from Nestor notabilis, assembly GCF_000696875.1. NCBI lineage: Eukaryota > Metazoa > Chordata > Aves > Psittaciformes > Psittacidae > Nestor > Nestor notabilis. The sequence continues at coordinate 10,717 of NW_009913655.1, read as the reverse complement.
TCTTGTCTTGCTTTAACATGTTCTGCCTAACATGCGAGGGAAATATCTGGAGAGCTTATCACTGTCATGAAGACACGATACATTGACTCCTATGGATCATCTTATTTAAGTTAATATAATGAGCTCAGTTATACACATCTGCTTTATTTGTCTGTATTTTACACCTTTCAAATGGAAAGGCTGAATTTTAGTATAAGAACTTCAGCTGGATCAGGATATCAGTGTAAAGTTGTCAGGTGTACCGTAACTGGTAGTTATTAGCCAGATGACTGGACCTGAAGTTAGGTTTGTTTTGAGCTGCTCATGGAAATGCTGTGTCTGAACTCAACATGCCTCTCAACTCGCATGGGTCGAACTGGGATTTGCATCTCCAAACCATTCTCTGTCCTAAGTTCATCCTCTCAGTATTGCCAACAAGCTCAGTTGTTTGTTTTTCCTTTTGTTCCCAAGTGCAGCTGAAGGAGATGCCTATTTTTAATATGATAGTCTAGTAAGTAGAATGTTTGCTGGAGAGGTGGGAGAAGTCCAGATTCATTGTGCTTGTTTTAGCATGAAAGGATTGAAATGATCTTGCATTTTCATAGTTTAGTTATTGGAGGTCTCACTAAGCATCAGTTTGAGAAGTGATAAAAACTCATTTAGCTTTTGTTAAGTTATGGTACTATAAGACCCACAAGGCAGATTATAAAGATGGAGCATGGACAGAAGAGAATGAGGGTTGGTGAGGACTGCTTGGAGAGGAGTTCTAGTCTTCGGGTCTCTTCTGTAGGGAATGTTTTGTGTTTTATCGAGGTAGTCAGCCTCAGTCCTTAAGGGTGGGGTGAGAAATGAGGCCTTACGGAAGAAACCTGTTTTCATTGAATTTACAAGTGCTTCTTAGATGTATTGCCACCTTCTTAGTCCCCTTCCTTTGCCAGTGTATAAAATGGAGATGGGAAAGAACCCTAACACCAGGAACAAAGTATTCAAAGTATTCCCATCCTTACCTACTGCCTGGTAGTAGAGTCTCCATCGTGGAGTAAGAGTGCTGTAGGTATTAACCTCCTGTCCCTATGGCTAAGGACTCTGATCTCTTGCTTCAGAATAGTTGCTTGAGCTAGTAGACTTCTGCATGAAGGAGACATGTTGCCTTTTGCCCTGACTGTTTTCAGAAGAAAGTAGCCATGGTTGCTGCGCTAAAAGCTACAATGATGTGTGTTAGGCTTGAACTTGAAAGTTGACTTGAGCATTGGGACATTTAGTTTGTACATTTAAAACAGATGTATTTCATCAAAGTATTGGTACATTTTGGCATGTGCTTTTAATATAATTTTACAGAAATCGTAAGCATTAAGCAGGTAGGTGGCACTTCTGTGATTTGTTCACTTGAATCCAAGCATGGAAATCATAGCAATAATTTGCAGTAATATAATTTTGCTACTGTTTTTCCTAAACATGAAAAAACTCCTGTCATCTGTGGGCCAATCTTGAGAGATTGGCAGTGACTAAATAGGAGGTAATGGGAAAACCCACCTTAAAATAGAGCTGAGTGTATAATCTTAAAAGCAGTGTGGCTGCCTGCAGTTGGGTTGTGGCCTCGGAATTATGTTCTCTGAGCTGATGTCCTGCAGTAAAATTTATCTGTTACTGTTCAACTTTGTCTGAATAGTTATTGAATGTAATGGGCCAGTTCATCACTTGAGGCTTTCTTCAGTTACAAACTTGATCTATGTACAGAAATGTGTAAATACAATCTCTTCAAAGTAAGACCTCAGCCATATGAAAATTGCAATTAGAAAAATGTTTTAAGACTCATTGAAAACAACAATTTAAATTGAAGAGCATTGCAGTGGAAAACAGTTGGGACAACTGGGATCTAACTCTACATAAGGGAGTTGCCAGGAGCACTGTAATCCCATCACAGTGAAACGGCATCTCTCGTAACCCAGAGGCTGGCTGTTCCTGCCTTGTTCGGTGTATTGCTTTGGACCCAGGCTGAGGTTTTCTGTGCCTCTCAGTGTTTGCTGTGCTGCACAGCATTAAGTCATGTAGGCAGCATCAAGCTTGGATTTATGTGTTTCTCCAAGGTAGACACTCAAGATGAAACACTGGAATAGTGAGCGTGCACATGTTCAGGTACACCTTGTGCAACTGGGCGAAGCTTTGAAGAGCTTGAAGGATTCCCATGATTAGGGCTACTTTCAAATGAGCTGGAAGAAAGACATCCATACATATGAAGCAAGGCTGTGCAGTTGCCTTTTGAGCTTCACTTTCAGTGACTTAATAAAACTATTCTTTTTGAATAACAGATTAAACACCTTAGAAGTACTTTTGCGTGGTGCTTAGCAAAGAATTTGTATAAGGATGTTTAAGTATCGTGCACCAATTTGAAAGGGATGATGGGTTGGTATCAACTCTTCCACATGTGCAAGCGCCTTATGCATAAAACTTTCATAAACATGTATGGAACTTTCTGATACAGCTTAAAAGGATTTTGCTACATCATTGTGGTGATGTAGTCACTGGTGATGCTAGAGCAGTGCTAAATAGCTCTTTGAAGAGACTCCAAAATGAGTAGTTCTGTGTGTAGCTAAACTAAGGAAATGTTATTTTCTTTAGATATTTCTTATAGTTGGGCTCTCAGTGAAGGCAGGATATACACTGTTCTCAAACTGTCTGGAAATAGGCTTTGAGACCCTGTTTTTGACAACTTTTGTTGAAGTTAGCAACCAGGCTCAGTCGTTTTGCATTTTAGGGGGAAGGAAGAAGTGGAGACAGCGTAGTAACAGAAAAGTGCTGAAATCCCTAAAAGTCTGAAGGAGGTTTCAAACAAAACTGTGTTTCATTTTGCTGGGTGCTTTGTTCACTTGACAAATTGTGCAGGATGTTAGATATGTTGCAGTGGCAATTTTATGGTTGTTATAAGTTAGTAAGGGTGGTAATGGTATGAAGAGTATTCAAACACTGGAGGGAGTGCTCTGTGGGCACACGCAGCTTTTAAGGAGTATAGCTGACACCTTGTACAACTGATAAAGCACAGAGCCAAATCCCTGTCTGCTTTGCCTAGATACATGCCCTCCCATGTGGCTCTGCTAGGTCCCTTTGTTTTCTTTCCAAGGTTCTTGCAGTCAGGATGGTTGGATTCTTTTGTATGCCCCAGAAAAGATCTTAAATAATGTAGCTGGGCTCTTGACAGCTGAAACATCAGCTTCAGCTACAGAAATGAACTGTTCCCTTAAATTGCAGTGAGTGTACATTACCACATCAGAAGTGCCCATTAATGAAGGAAGTAGCAAAGAGCAGAACAAGCTGAAGGTCATACTTTCACAATTAAGTTGAAAAGGAACATAGCTTTCAGATTCGAAGCAACTCTCACTTTCTGAATCCTTTGCTTCACTTTCTGAAGTGAGGCAGGAAATCAGGCATGAATTTCTTTTCCTGTAATGAGCCAGAGTGCCTGTCCTCTAAGCACTGTAATACGTTCCAAATGAGCTTAGTTATCAAGAGCTTTCACAGAAGAAGTCAAATTGTCACTCGTGCATAGCTGAGAGCAGAAAATGAGTCTTCTGTTTACTCAATCTGGAATTTCTTTTATTAGTCCCCAAATTTTTGGATACTCGTGATTAAAAATATACTTTGTGCAGCTAAAAGCTGTGTTCTAGGGTGGCAGAGAGTTTAAGGATCTTCTTTCTTAAGCAGGAAATAAGAGGATCTAGATACATACATACCCTAAATACAATTGAAAACAAAATCAATAGACTTTGTTACAATTCCAATTTTAGGTTAAAAACTATGGAATGTGGTACTTGAGGGGGTTTTGTGTGTTATGTGCAAATGTAGTTTTAGAACTTTAAAAAGTACATGTTGGGATTTTCTTGTGAAGTGCTTGTAAGCAAACGTGACCTACTGATGTCAGTATGAAAATGAATTAAGAGTGATGTAAAGATCTTCCTTGTCCTGGAGGCTTGTGCTGGGCTGTCTTATAAAGACGTACCGATAGCTTATATATTTACTTATATTCCCCAAGGTGGTTGTCCCAAAACCCCAGATTCTTCTACTGAGCTCAAATGGTGAATGAAAGCTATAAAAGCCTTTGTCAGGTGAATGCTTGCCCGTTGATCTTTGTAGCCTCAGTAGAGCATGTCACAAGTTGGGGAATGAGCAGTGTATCGTGATGTACAGAACTGTGCTCCCTGTTCTGCCCTGTGCTTGCTCCAGTAGCAACTGCCCTTTACCACTCCTGATGCACAGATTGTGGGCAAAGAAACATCTGTGTGCAGCTGGCATTGAGGGAACCTATAAAAGCTGTCAGTATTTGTCCCTTGACATTTCTAGTGTTATACCCTCTACACAACTATGCACACATGCTCAGTCGCCCTCCCTCTACTGTCTTGAACTTGTCTTGGGCTTCTGCCCTCACTGCAAGCATACTGAAGGATATACTTTGTTTGTCAGAGGCCAGATCTCTGTAGTTTCAGGTTGGGAGGCTTGGCGTGTAAGCCAGGATCCTCAAGAAGAGTGGGTAATGACGTTTTAATAAAGCTCTTGATTTGTATGTTGCTAGGTGTGCAATTAAAACTTATTTTGTTTTAACGGAAATTGAGGCCTTCTCCTAGTTGAGAAGTCTTCCTGATTAGTGAATCCTTGGTTTGCAGGTCCCATAGGTTCTCTCTATAAATACATCACACGTAGCTGTGTCTGACTGATTCTTCACAGCTATGTTATTTACTTTGCCTTCCAGGTGTCCGAAAATATGGTAAAGATTTTCAAGCTATTGCAGATGTAATTGGCAACAAGACTGTTGGCCAAGTGAAGAACTTCTTTGTAAACTACAGGCGTCGGTTTAACTTAGAGGAGGTATTGCAGGAATGGGAAGCGGAACAAGGAACCCTGGCTTCTAATGGTGATGCTTCTGCTTTAGGGGAGGACACAAAAAATACTTCTAATGTGCCATCAGGAAAGAGCACTGATGAAGAAGATGAGGTGTGTTTTGTGTACCAGAAATAAGTAAGCATGGGTTGAGGAACAGCATTTATTTTAGTGATATAATGTAAGGTTAACTGGTGTGGAGTGGCAAACCGCATTCTAAAGAATGATGATGAGCTTGCATAGAACTTCAGCCAATGTCGTTAACCAGCTGGGAGCAGGACTGCACCTTTCATAGTGACAATCACGTTACTGTTTTACTGTTAAAATACACTTCTTGTTCTAGAAGAAGACTCTTGCTTCATAAATATTTTTAGTTCTGCTGTCTATAATGTTTTGGTTGGTGCTTTCTTTTCAGTAACTTCTCAGTTTTTTGGTTTTGTTTTTGTTTTTGTTTTTTTTTTTAAATGCTGTTTCCTGTGTAGTGGACAGTGGCAGCCCAACTGCATCACGTTCTGGCTGGGATGGCAGTTCACGCAGTCTTGTCTTTGTCCTTTGTGCAGGCACAAAGCACTCCGGCCACTCAGTGTTTAGGCCCTTCACCTCCAGCACAGGCATCTGCTCCAGCACCTACCGCTCCCATGGCAACTTTAAATCAGCCTCCCCCGTTACTTCGTCCAGCGCTTCCTGCTGCTCCTGCTCTCCACCGGCAGCCTCCGCCGCTCCAACAGCAGGCACGGTTCATCCAGCCAAGGCCGACCCTAAACCAACCTCCCCCTCCTCTCATCCGCCCAGCTAACTCCATGCCTCCTCGTCTAAACCCACGGCCCGTGCTAACCACGGTTAGTGGCCAGCAGCCACCCTCGCTTATTGGAATTCAGACAGAATCTCAATCCACTCTGCACTGAAGAAATAAAGCAGAATTATGCTAACTCCTACATCTGAAAAATCGAATCAGTGTACTTTTTCTTTTCCTTTTTTTTCTTTTTCCAAACAATGAAGGGGAGAAAAAAGCAAGCCTTCACAGCTGTCTGACCAGTCCTACAGAGGAGCAAGCTAATACCTACACGTGAATGACCACCTGTATAAAAGTATTTTTATGTCAAAGACTTGTACAGCAGAACAATGCCTACAATACAGCCCTCCTCTATACAAATACCTGTTGAAGGAAGCTAACTTCTTCAATGAATAAATGTTCAACACACCAAGATTTTGTTTAACTGATTTTTACTCTATTTATTTTATTACAGGTCTTTGTAGTCAAGCATCTAACTACAGGAAAGTAGCCTGGCAAATCTAGGGATAGATAATATTATAGGAGACTTAAATGTAGCTTTGGGGGTTTGTGTGTGTGTGTGTGTGTGTGTCTGAATTTTTGGTTTTATTTTTTACTTTTTAGTGCAAAAAACAATAATGGCCTTAGGTTCAGAAGTTTGGCCCTGTTTAGGTAACAGTAGAAGCATTTCATGCACTTGTAAAACGTAGGTGTTTTTTCTCTTTGTGTTTTTCCCAGAACACTTTTTCTTGTTTAAAAAAGGTACTGTCTTGTTAAATACTCTGAAAGAGCATTCTGAAGCCTCAGTGAGCTATTGTACCAAACTTACTAAATGTCATGCGTGTTCTCCTCATGGAAGTTAACTGAAAACAGGATTCCAGTTTCCTGCTGCAGTGTCTCTTGTGGGCTGGGGTGGAGAAAAAGGCAGCAACTGCCAGCACCCAGGGGGGTGACAGGAACCATATAACAAGAACCATTAATTTGTTATTCCACTCATTCCTCTGATTTAAGTACAGTGGAATTTAATTCATCTGAGAATGGCTGCCTGCAGTTCATGTATGCTAGATCATTGATACCTGCCTAAGAATTCATGAGGGAAGTAGAGAGGCGGGTGGCGGCAGTTGAATATTGTGGCCGTAGTTACCTGCTGCCAGCCCAGTCTTGCTGTTAAATCATTATCTCTGATTTCTGCTGCTTCTGGCAGAGCTGATTTCGTCAGGTTGAAGTTATCGTGGGGTTCTCTGTTTGCTTTGTTTTATTGACTAAGTAAAATCTGCATTTGGGTATTATTGCTTCCAAAGTTTGGAAGATCAAAAGGTTTTCTTTCCACTGCATTCTTGTCTGAAACCTTGATTTACGCCCAGCAGTGTTTTGGGAGTGGGTTTTCTCAGTATTTTGTTCAGTCTGTTTCTTTTTTTTAAGTAGATGCCTCTACCCTCCAAGTAAACCAGGCTGCAGATCTTGAGTTTGAAAACTGTGTGATCTGAACCAAGCTACTGAAAAAATATCTCATTCTTGAGGATGTAATAACATTCATGTTGACTGCCATGCTATTTAGAAGATTAGTTTTGCTTATAGCTGAAATGGTGATTGAAAATCCTTTTAAATCCATTCTGTTATTAACTAGATATGCCTTGACTAAAATGAGCCTTTATTTGAAAATGGAATGTGCTCTCCCTAGGCTTTTTCACAGATAAATTGAATGGTTTAATGATCAGTTTAGCGGCCGGCTGAGGTCTTTTTTTATGTGCAAAGGGAAGTTCTTATAGCATCAGATCCTCTTTCATTTGTAAATCTAGTATTAAGGTTTGATAGCTGTGGCCTGAATTGCAGTTAAGGTATTGACCTTTATCGTTTAGTTCTTCATTTAAAAATATTTTCAGATGAAACTGGAGAGATTTTTCTTTCTGAACAGCTTTCCCTGCTGTGCTGAGGTCTCGTACAAAAGGTCCTTCTTAGACATTTTCTTTTGCATCAGAGTAGAAGCTTACATGCCACTACGTGAGCATCAGATGGCCAAGAGAAGCAGCATTGTACAACAAGCACTGAGGAATTTGGGGTCACTGCAGCTTGTGTTCTGGGAGTCATAAGTGTCCCCTTGTTGGCTACACAAAGCTGGCTGCTCTTCAAAACCAATCTATTACGTTTTGACATCCTTAGTATCTCAGTTTAACTGTTAAGAGTGATAAGATACATCTTCAGGATTTCTTTTCTTATTTTTCTGTCTTTCTTTTTAGCATTGAGTCTCCCAGGTGTGTGTATTGTACCTTTGCTAATTTTTGTCTTGTCTCTTGTCAGTAGACTTCAGTATGCAGAATGTTGGGTGTTGCAGTAGCAGTTGGCCACCACCAGCTGCTCCAAAACTGTTCAGTACATTGTAATTCCGTTTAATCTTGTTTAAATATTTGATGACTGGGCAAAGGTGCTGTATTTGAAGGGGGGAGGGAGGGTCAGAGATGGGTAGTATTTCTTAATTTCCATACACTGTAGCACACAGTAGGGAACTCCTAGCATTTGTAGTACTAAGTAAGTATGTACATAGCAAAATGTCTTTATTGTGTGCTTCGCAGAATATGTGCATACAGTTTGCACGTCCTGTTTTCGGGGGGGTAGGTTTGTTTTAAGCAGTGTTTGCCTGGAGAGTGATATGCTTGCTGCTTAATCAAAGGATTAAAGTTTCAAAGAAATCTGTGTCTTCTATTTTTATGTACCTTGTAATGGTCTAATATGTTAGGGCCCTTATACTGTGATTCTCTTCTAAATTCATTTATATTTTTTTAAGAATTAGAAATAAAATTATACAATGGTGTTGATTTCAGTGGGGCATTTCTTTTGCCATATCCAGTCTCCTGTTTTGTAATGTAGTAATGAACTCTGACTTCAAGGTTGGCTTAATTTTGTCACTTTAAAGAAAAAAATGTAAAATGTTTGCACACTAAAGTTTGGCAGAGAACGTGTATCCTACATTGTTCAAAGCTAATGTAACTCTACAGCTTTTTGTACAGTTTATTTTAGTTAATAAAGCAAAACGGTACTAAAAAAATGCCAGATTTTGCAAATGCAAGGCATAATCGGAATGATGTCTTCCAGGAGCAACACTTGCACCATATGGATGTACAAGAACTGTCAGATTGAATTGTTGCCCTTTAAATCAGAATGGGTTTGAAGTTAAGCAAGTATTTCTGCGCTAATAAAACATCACACATCCTAGTAAAGTAGCTTAATTTGTTTTACAGTTGATGGTGAGCAAAAGGAGTTACACTTCCTTCTGTCTTTAGTTCATCTCTTATAGTGTTGGGATTTTCTTAAATCATCAAGCATTTATTCTGGAAGCTTCACAGAAAACAGAACCCAAACCAGTAGCTTACAGACATGGGAGTTTGTGTATGAATAGAGCAGAACTGCACCCGTTAGGATAAAGGTTACAACTATGCTGTGCCTCTTGCTAGCACCAGAACGAGTAGGCTGCAGTTGAAGCTGATGCTAGGCAGAAGCACAAAGAAAATTAAAGGCAGGTTGTCAGGGCAAAGACAAACATCTTTGTCTTTATCATCATTTGTTTAGAGGCGTGTTTCCAAATGCAAAGGAAAACTGTAGAGGAGTCAGCTCTTTCACAGCTCCAGTGCAAAACCATGCCCTGGAAACGGCACTGAATACAGCTTGCCAGTTTTAATACACATGGTGAACCTCCAGCTTTTCCTGGGGCTGCAATAGCTAAACCTCGGAGTGTGCCTTTCTCTGAGCAAGCTAAAGGCAGGCACTGTTGTGACAGCCATCTGCTTTAAGATCACAGGAAGCTGTGTGTGAGACACACAGGGCAAATGTAAACGCTGTATCACCACTTGCAGTCTGTTACTGACAAATTGGGCATCAAAAATCTATAGCCGGGGAGGGAGGAGAGGCAAAACACACATACAACACTATCTAGACTATTTAATAAGCCCAGTGCCAACTTTTACATGACAGATATCCTTAAGGTTGATACTAAAGCACAAACAATGTGCTTCATTTTCAGCACTAGTAAAAGCTGCTGCTTTGCAATTCTGTTATTCTTTAATCTTAAAGTGCTCTCAGCATAGTTTTGTACACTGAAATAATCATAAATCCACACTACTGACTTGGAAGTTTGCCCTTGGACTGGCACGAAAGGGAGTGTGGAGGTTCAGGGATGGTGATCCCTGCTGCTCCTTCAGGGATGGGACTTTGTCACGATGCAAACCAGGATTCCTTAATCATGACATCATTAAGATCCAGCGAGTTATGCTCAGATACCTGATGATCCTTTTGGCAGCTCTTTGTCACCACAACACTCCATTTTGGGGTTCTGCAGTAGGAGGATCGTGAGTGCAGCAACTTGGGAACCAGATCCCACCTCCAAACTATTCATTTACACTTATAAATATTTACTTAGGGAAACATAATGCTGTCCTGATGGATGTTCTTGTGGACCTCCTGGCCAGGTAGTACCCCGGCTAGTCAGGATATTCCTAAAAGCTAAAACCTAGTCCTCATTTTTTGCAGGAGGGAGTGTTTTGAAAGCTCTCTGTTGCAGGAGCAGCATCTACGCCTTTGCTGGACTCCCTGAATCAACGCAGGGTATGGACTGACACCCTTGGCAGTGGCAGGTCCGAGTCATTATAGCAGAAGCATCATCTTTCTGAAACCATTCGATTACTATTACACTTAGTACTTATCTTAAGACAACGCAGGTAACACAGCCCGATTGTTTCTTTTTCATTCACCTTAGTGCTTTTTGTGCAGGGTGTTTTCCTTAGAGCCTGGTTTTCCTAGAAGGAGTTCAATGTGGAAAACACGACAAAGCTCAGCAGCAGCTGATGGGGAGTGAGTGAGCAGTGAAAACCGCATCGTGCTGTTGGCTGGAGGATGGCTGCGTTGGCAAAAACCCCTTCGGTATGTCTTCAGTTAGCAAGTAACACCGGAGCGTGGTAACAGCCACTGTCTGTGTTCCCTGCGTTTTTAGCGGCGGGGTCCGTTTGCTATTTCAGTGCCGACGGTGTAAATAGCAACCGAAGAGTAACTGTACACGCCCGGCGGGCAGCGGTGTGCGGCCGAGACAGGAGCGGCTTGAGCCCCTCG
>NW_009913654.1:3335-3746 GCF_000696875.1 Nestor notabilis | reverse complement strand
TGGAAGGGGGTTGCTGTGGGGAGCAGCGCCCCCGGGGCATGGGGGCTACCTCGGAGGAGTGGGGGGGACCCGATTCTCCTGGGGCATTGGGAGTCAGTGGGTGGGAACTGGGCAGTGGGAGATCCCCCCACACATGTGGGAATCCCAACGAAGGGCATTGGGAGACCCTGCTCAGGGGGTTCCTGCTCAGGGGTCCCTGGGAGCCCCAAGGTCTCCCCAGAGCTGTTGGGTTCACCTGGCTCTTCCCCCCACCTCCTGCAGTCCCTGATGGATGCTCAGAACTTGCGGATCGAGGAGCTCCTGCAGAAGATCAAGCAGCAGCAGTACAAGCTGGACAAGCAGAATCTGCAGATTAAAAGCCTGCAGAGCAAGGTGAGCTCCCAGTCTGGCCCCACACGCTGCTGGGATCCT
>NW_009913654.1:1262-3304 GCF_000696875.1 Nestor notabilis | reverse complement strand
ATGAGAAGGGGCTGTGACGCTGCTCCCCAGCTTTGGGGACTTTACAAGGGCCCTGGCCCTGGTCCTTGTGCCACAGCAGCAAACAACAAGCTCCCAGAGCATTTGCACAGAGGAACTGGTGTGTGGGAACGGAGCCTCTCTGGGCTCTTCCTTTAGGTTTATCTGCAGAATAAACTCCTTAGCATGGGTGTGAAAACCCACGGCAATTCCTGGCTTTGCCCAGCTGCTGGTATCTCCTATTCCTTGAGGTTTCTGGGCATGTTCAGCCCCAGCTCTGGTCATAGGGGAGAGGCTGGTGTCTTGGCTGATGAGCTCCCGTGAGTACCAGTGTTGAAAATGAGCTGGAATTAAACCGTCCTAACTTGCGCATTGCTTTTTTAGGTCAATCTACTGATCCCCTTCCACCTGAAGGACAACAAAACACAGTCATCAAAGTGGAAGATAAACCTGAAGAGCCTCAGCCTCATGAACCAGAGCCACAACACCAGCAGGGAGCCCGTGCTGCTGCACAGTGAGTATCTGCTCTGTGCTGGAGCAAACCTGCAGCAGCTACAACCGTTTGGAAACAAAAGGTTCAGTTGTCCTGAGTCAGGATGTGAGATTTGCTCACAAATCCAGCGCTTGGGAGTTGGGCCAGACTGAGGGGATCTGGAGCATGGGCAGGATTTAAGGATTTAAGAGGAATTTTTCTGGCTGGCGTTAAGAATGCAGCAGGGAGAGGACAAACACGGCTAGCAGGTCTTTGTTAAAGAGGATTGACAAGTTGGGAGTGGATGCAGGGAGGAAAGGAGGATCTCTGCTCCTTGGAGTTAACTTTGCTCACCTGCACAAACTGTACCAGGCAGGGCTGGCTGTTCCGTCTGTCTGCTGGGATTTAAGAGGAATTTTTCTGGCTGGCGTTAAGAATGCAGCAGGGAGAGGACAAACACGGCTAGCAGGTCTTTGTTAAAGAGGATTGACAAGTTGGGAGTGGATGCAGGGAGGAAAGGAGGATCTCTGCTCCTTGGAGTTAACTTTGCTCACCTGCACAAACTGTACCAGGCAGGGCTGGCTGTTCCGTCTGTCTGCTGATGGAGGGGAGGGTTAGGGAGCCATGAGAGGAAAGAGGGACCATGGAATCCCAGCCTGGTTTGGGGTGAAGGGGCCTTAAACCTCCTCAAGTTCCAACCCCCTGCCATGGACAGGGACACTTTCCACTAGAGCAGGTTGCTCCAAGCCCCTGTGTCCAACCTGGCCTTGAACACTGCCAGGGATGGGGCAGCCACAGCTTCTCTGGGCACCCTGTGCCAGCGCCTCAGCACCCTCCCAGGGAAGAACTTCTGCCTAAGAGCTTGTCTCAATTTACCCTCTGGCAGGTTAAAGCCATTCCCTTGTCCTGTCCCTGGAGGCCCTTGTCCAAAGCCCCTCTCCAGGTTTCTTGTAGCCCCTTTAGCTATTGGAATCCTTGCACGTTATATTGGCTCATATTTAGGGCTCATACGTGAAAGTCAAGTGCCTCAGCTCACAGTGTCCCCATCAGAAGGGGCTGAGCAAGGCACTGGGCACTCCCAGCACTAGAGCAGGCAAGTGAATGCTGCCTCTGGAGCATCTTCTGTGCCAGCGAGGGGCTGGAGGAGCTCCCACAGGGCATCCGAGCGGGTGTCCTCAGCTGTGCCGTGTCCTGCAGCCTCCTCCCAGACAGGAACCGGTGTCCCTGCAGGATTTGCTGTCCAGAGCAGCTGCTCTGGTGTTAAGTCAGCTAAATCAGGGTGCTGGCTCTGTGTGCAGCTGTCTGGGGATGGCCAGTGCAAGCCAAACAGAAACCAGGCAGGCTGAGGAGATGCGTGGGGAAACCCTGCCCCGGCCAGGGATAGTGATGGGAAAACACCTGGTAGTTTGAATGAGGAGCTGGGAGCTGTCACTGCTGTGCCTGGAAGCTGCTTGAACAGAACAAAAGAGCTGCAGAACTGATGCAGACGAGGAAAGAGATGGGACATGGGGCTCCACACTCCTGGTGCTCAGGTCGGTGGGGTTGGCCAGCCTGTGGTGGGCCTATGTAAGGT
>NW_009913654.1:0-1201 GCF_000696875.1 Nestor notabilis | reverse complement strand
TTTCTGGCTTACTCTCAGTAGTGTGCCATAGAATCCTAGCACCATCTGGGTTGGAAGGGACCTTTTAAAGTCACCTAGTCCAGCCAATTAGTCCAAGTCCACTGCTCAGCTCTTGGATTAGGCTGAAAGTGGAGTGCAGGGAGATGGGTTTGCGCCTTTGCTACTCAATGATGGCAGATGTAGGCTGTGCTGTTGGTGCTGATGGGTGCTGGGTGCAGCACAGTGAGAACCCACAGCCCCTGGGGGTGCTATGAGGGCTCAGGACCTCCTTGTGCATGATGCTATACGGAGACCCTGAGCATCCCTAGTGCCTCAGGCATTGCTCCTCCCTCCCGTGAGCGAGCTCACCCTCCTCTTCCCTAATCCCTGATGTTGATATTGCTGAGAGAAAACAAATTGGCTTCCTTTCATTAGCAAACCAAGGGGGTTTGCTGGCAAATCCTGAAGCCCTCAGTGGCTGGTGGGCCAGCGCCGTGCCCTCTGCCCAGGGAGGCTCGTGGCTGCTCTGCGCTATTGTCAGGCAGAGCTGCGGTGCTGGTGAACAGAACTGAGCTCCACCAGCAGCCCTTTGAGAAAGACCCTTTTATTTGCATCCAAGTGAGCGCAAGTTTGGGGGTTTTTTTTCAGGCCAGAAATGGCACACGGCCAAGCATGTGAAAGTTGAAGGCTGGAAGCAGCCTGGAGAGTGAAAGGTTTAATCGCTTGCAGAAAGAGGATCATGTCTTCAGGCAGAGCCTGTGCTGCCTGGCAGCTGGCCCAGTAGGGGAAAGGCAGAGCCCTGCAAAGCCTTCTCCCCATGGCTCTGGGACTCCAAAATAAATGGGTTGGGTGAGGGGGAGGCGATGAAAAACCAGCTCCAGGCTTGTCCTGCCGTCAGCGAGACAGGGTGTTTATCCCAGGTTGGTGACCTCCTGTCATGCCTGGAGATCCTGTTGGGTAATAAGGGTGCTGTGCCTGGGGCAGCTCCAGGAGCCTTGTTGATTCTCCTGTCTTGTTTGGCTAAATAAGAAGGGGAGGGAAAGGCAAACATCCAGAGCAGCCAGGAGGGCTTGTTGTTCTGCTGGTGCCATAGGGATGTGCAACACGAACTGGAACTAACGAGCATGTTCCTCAAACAAAGATTGAGCTGAGGCTGGTCAAGCAGCTGCATCTCATTCAGCTGCTTGAGAAGTCCCTGGTGCACCAGGGCAAGGGATGGGAG
>NW_009913653.1:0-1775 GCF_000696875.1 Nestor notabilis | reverse complement strand
GTCCCTCCATCCCTTGTCCAAAGCCCCTCTTGCTTGAACTGCGCTTGTTTCCCCCACCCCGTGCTGTCCTCAGGGTACACGTGTCAATCCCCCCCTTCCACCCCGAGGCTCGTGGGCACCCCAAGGTCAGAGGAGAGACCCCCAGAGATTGGTAAAGTGCTTGGATTCTGCACCTTTGTGCGTGGTGTTGATGCCCATCTCGGGCTCCACCAGCACCCACCGCTTGGGCACAGCCTCACCACACAGTGTCTGTCGGGCAGGAGGACACGGGAACCAGGGAGAGCTCCCAGGGAGCATCATCATCATCATCATCATCCTCTGCCAGATGCAAATTGATAGTCGAGTCACTCATGCAGACAATGGGGTCCGGCTAATCCTTTTACAATGGGACTAATTGCTAATCAGACCGATTTCACACTGCCGGTTCCCCTGACAATGAGGCACCGTGGAGAAGGGCTCCTGGGGGGGGGTGAGGAGGCACCGTGGGTGCCCACAGCTCCAAGCAGCCCCCCCCATCCCCATACCAGGCTCTGCAGCAAGGACCAGCCCTGGTAGATGTGCACTGGGATGGTGCTGGGGTCTCCCAGGTTGGCAAAGCCTCCAGCAGTGGGTGACCAGGGGCTGGCAGGGGCTCCAGCCTCATCCTCCATTGGGGTCAACCATGGCTTGGGTCCCTGATGCCACCTCCAGCCCTTGTCTCTACTACCCAGAGCATCCCCTGCCCCTGTGCAGAGCCTGGAGTGGTGGATGTTGTCCCTTGGCACCATCCGGATGCTCAATGGGGACCAATGCTCCTTGCCCTGCGCTGCTTGGGTACCACAGGGCTGCAATGCTGTGGGGGGACAGGATGCTGGAGGGTCTCTCTGCTTTGGTGGGGGGCCTGAGCTGTTGGAGCAGGGTGATGAACAGAGCAGGGGTGACTTGGGGGCAGATGGGGACAGGGAGGGAGACCCAGCAAAGGTGCAGGTTGCTGTGAGAAGTGGTGCAGGGTCACAGGGCAGAGCAGTGTTGGAGGCATCACGGGGACCCTGGGGCTGGTACCTGCTCCCCTTGCACCCTGCCAAAATCTGCCAGAGCCCTGCCAAGGCAGCTGCTGTCAGCGAGGTTGCGCCAAGCTCTGTTGTCCCCTGCACATCACTCCATGCCAGGGGCTGGCCAGGAGCTGAGCCCCACATCCTGGGCCCTGTGATCATCCACTGCTCCCTGCCAGCTTGGCACTGGGTGCTGTGGGATGCGGGTGCTGTGGGATGTGGGTGCTGTGGGGTGCCGGTTGCTGTAGGATACTGGATGCTGTAAGATACCGGGTGCTGTGGAATGCTGCATGCCAAAGGATACCAGGTGCTGTAGGATACCAGGCGCTGTGGGATGCTGGGTGCTGTTAGATATTGGGTGCTGTGGGATGCTGGGTGCTGTTAGGTATTGGGTGCTGTAGGATGCTGGGTGCGGTGGGATGCTGGGTGCTGTGGGATGCTGGGTGCTGCGGGATGTTGGGTGCTGTAGGATGCTGGGTGCGGTGGGATGCTGGGTGCTGTGGGATGCTGGGTGCTGTTAGGTATTGGGTGCTGTAGGATGCTGGGTGCGGTGGGATGCCGGGGTGTTGTAGGATGCTGGGTGCTGTAGGATACCGGGTGCTGTTGGATACTGGATGCTGTGGGGTGCCGGGCGCTGGTGGGGGTGCTGGGGTGCTGGTGCGTGAAGCAGGTTCCTGCCTATGTGGTGTTAATAAGCTCCGGGCCCACCCCTGCGCAGCCCCTTGCCCTGCACCGTGCACCCCG
>NW_009913652.1:719-995 GCF_000696875.1 Nestor notabilis | reverse complement strand
CATTTCCAGCTGCGGCCAAATTCTCCGCGGAGACGGACAACGTGGAAGAGAATTACGTGTGAATCCTCCCTCGCCACGAGGCCGGACCCAGGAGACAGGGGCATTATGTGTATATTGTACAAACCATATACCTGATATTTATTAAGATAAAACCTTCCTTTATTTATACCTGTGTATGTTATGCAGTCGCAGGGGAGCAGGGCAGAGGGTCCCGGAGCAATTCCGAGCCACCCTGCGGATGCCCCGGTGCCAGTGGGGGGGTCGGGGCTGCCGGCC
>NW_009913652.1:0-570 GCF_000696875.1 Nestor notabilis | reverse complement strand
GGCAGCACGGTGCTGCAGAGGATGGGAGATGGGTCGATATGTATTTATATACATATATATACACGTGTGTGTGTGTCTATATATATGTATGTAATTTTCTCCTAAGGCTTTATCATGTGTGTATTTAAATTGAAGATTTCCTGGTCCCCTCCAGCCCAGGCTCCCTCCCATCATTGGAGATGATGCTGGTGCAATGGTGGCCATGCAGCACTGCCCACCATGGGCCATGGCAGCCCTGACCAGGGGACACAACTGTCCCCCTGAGCTCCCCACCACTGCAGTGCCCTCACCCAGAGCCCATCGCCCGGGTCCCATCTGCCCAGAGCCCTCTTTGTCCCTCCCTCCATCCCTCCCAGGACAGTGCTCAGCTCCCAGCCCCACTGCAGCCCTCGTGGGGAGCAGTGCTTGTCAGAGGGGGACAGGAGGGGACGATGGCCCTGCTTGGCACCCCCCGGGCACCCCCTGCTCTGTTGACTGCTCTGTCAACACCCTCTGTATTTATTTTTACTACTTCTTTCAAGTTGTGTGTTGTCACCTGTGTAAATAACATCTCATCTCTGACACTGAAAA
>NW_009913651.1:659-1002 GCF_000696875.1 Nestor notabilis | reverse complement strand
TCCCCCACCCCAGGGCTGTCACCTCACTGCAGTGTCCCTGTAATACATTCCCCCCCCACACCCCGTGTCTTGCAGCGTGTCTGTGCCCGACTCTGCGCAATGACTGACACCAACTGCCTCCTCGGCCTCAGCATCCTGATCCTGGCTGTGGGGACCATCCTGCTCACCACCACCAAATGGCAGCAGGTACGGGGCCACTCAGACCCAGGGGACCACTGGGGGTGGGTGGCGATGAGGTCCCCCCCCGGCAGGTCCCTGTGCTCTGCTCCTGCGCCCACAGGATGACAAAGGGAGCTGGCGACGCTGGAGATGGTGGCAGCGAGTGGCAGCACCAGAGAGACCA
>NW_009913651.1:0-329 GCF_000696875.1 Nestor notabilis | reverse complement strand
GGGCTGCCTCTCCTGCCATGGCCACAGCTCCTCCAGCTTCTCTGAGAGCCTTGGCACCCCTGAGAGCCTCACAGATGTCTACCTGACCCTGCACACAGGGACCCCCGCGGAGCTGGGGTCTGTCTCCTCCCTTGGGTCCTTGTGTGCCGGTGGAGCCTGGTCAGCACTGAAGATGCACGTGCCTCTTGGTTCATCCTTAGCCCAGCCAGCCCTTCCCAAGCTGGACCACAAGGCAGCGGGACTGGCAAAAGGACCAGCATCAGCTTCAGTCCTGCAAAAGAGAGATGTTGGCCTTCAGACCAACCTCGCCAGCACCCAAGGCAGGCATC
>NW_009913650.1:0-3162 GCF_000696875.1 Nestor notabilis | reverse complement strand
GCTGTAGCTGAACCCAGGACAGTATTTTACTAAAGACTAGAGAATTTCAGTATGATGCTCAACTAAAAATAAACAGAAAATGTATTTTCCTCCTGCTTCCTTTAACAAAGGCAAGGTTTGCAAGAGTTTTGCTTATATTATTCATTCCTGGAAACTTAGAGCTTTACTTTTCACAATCAGTAGCAGCAATAAGGTGAAGTTGAATTGCCTTTCACAATGTCCAGTAATACTCTTACCAGGTCAAAGAACAGACTGGGTGTCTGATTAGAAAATCCACAATGAAAATTCCTGCTAAAATAAAGAGGGCAAAGACAGGATCTTATCTTCCTATTCTGTCAAAATGTTAATCTTTACACATATACATACATATTCAGCATGTGCAAAGAATGAAATAATTTTAAAAGTATGAGATAGCTTCTGCATAGGCATCCATTCAAATATGATTTTGACAATAGACAAAGACTGTCTATTGCTTACATCTAGCTACTACTATGATGTATGCATCATAAAAAAACATATTCTAAAAGACTATTAAATATTGTTAGGTTCAAACACTAGTTTAGGATGCTGGAGAGGGACTCTTCATCAGGGACTGTAGCAATAGCACAAGGGGTAATGGGTTTAAACTTAAACAGGGGAAGTTCAGGTTAGATCTAAGGAAGAAGTTCTTCACAGTGAGGGTGGTGAGGCACTGGAATAGGTTGCCCAAAGAAGTTGTGAATGCTCCAACCCTGGAGGTGTTCAAGGCCAGGCTGGACAGAGCCTTGGGCAACATGGTCTCGTGTGAGATGTCTCTGCCCATGGCAAGCGGATTGGAACTAGATGATCTTAAGGTCCTTTCTAACCCTAACTATTCTATGATTCTATGATATATAGCTGTATCAACATTTTGTATTCTCCAGTTTGTATATGTCATGGTTTAAGCCCAGCCGGCAACTGAGTCAAGCAAGAAGAATTGTGGTGGATTGGTCTTGGTGGATAAACAGTTTTTATTTTTAAATTGTTTCTGTATGACTAAATTTTCTATCTAGTCCCCACCCATACAGATACCAATGCAGTATGTTGCTGGAAGAGATAAATAGCATCATGTTTAGAGAACTGGGATTATTTTTTCTGGTTTTCATATTAAGATTTCACACATGTTTTCAAAATTGAGCTAGATGTTTAAAGTGGGAAGCTTGGATGAAAAATCATATATGTTCTGTTTAAACATACATCTGTGTTATTCTGTATTGTTATGACTGGTAGCATTAAGGTCAGAGTCTAGGGAAGTATATGCCATTATTCTATCCTTATCTATTACACATTAAGAACATAATAATAACAGCAAACAGGGTATAATTATTTATTTTTAAATTTGAAATATTGTCTTAAATTATTTCAGGCAACATAGCTAATTTTGCAGAAAGAAACTGAATTAATCTCAAAATTAATTAGTATGCATTGATTTCTACTATATTATCTGCCAAACTGTTTATTACTGTACCATGATATTCAGTAAAGGTGTGGATGAAAAAGAAGCAAATGATCTGTACAAAGAATGCAGTAAGACTGAAGCACTGAACAGTCTTCAGAAGAAAAAGGAAATACAGTGAACAGCACTAGCAGAATAAGTAAAGATATTTACAGGAACAAAAACAGTTTTAAAGAAAGGAAGTCTTCATAAGTGATATCAAAAGAGGCACTGGATGAAGGAAAAAGTTTTGTACCATTACTTAAGGTTGCTGTAAGAATTATGTGCAAAGTAACTAGATCTAACTCAAGATAAATATAAAAGACATAACATACTAAATAGAAAGGATTCATATCTCTGGAATAATTAGAAAAAATTGTATTGGTCAAAATCAAGGAAAAAGTTCCATTTTGTGTTAAAAAAAGATTTCTTACACACAATTTCTTAAAACACTTCACAGCAAGTTGATAAGCTGCAGAAGTACTAAAAAAACCCAGAATGCATAAAATCATAGGAAACATAATTACTCATATTAGCCATATGAACCCAGATATAAAATTAGTTAAAGCATTTTAAATGTGCTTATAAATATTTTGATAGCCTTTTTTAATTATTTGTAGATAACTTGAAACTTTTCATGTTTAGTGCTATTATTTACCTCATTTGTGGCTCAACGTAGAACAGTTAATGTCTCTGAATAAGCAAGGCACAGCTTTAGCTAATACTCCATACAAACATTTTCCTGGGTTGCGGCACATAGAAAAGAGATACGCAACTGTGATCATTGGCTGAAAAATCAACTTCTTAGTTAACTGGTCCGAGATCAATGCACAATTGATTTATAGCAAGAATCTCAGCTTGACTTGGGAAAGGTGAAATGGATGCTTAGAAACATGAACTGGAACTTTTCCAATTAAATTCAGGGTGCTTATGACACATACAGCTTAGAGGCAAAAACACCCAACACTTTATTAGAATGAATTCTCAGCAGCAGTGTGATTGCTGCATGGGTCTCGCAGCAAACTAAGTTCTCTCCAGTCAACTGTCTATGAAAGAAGAGTCCTCAGCTCTTCTCATTCTCCATCTTACCCCTAACTAAAAGTGAAAAATCTAGCGACTTCCATAGGTGATAATAAAACAGTATAGCCTTTTAAAAATACAATGACATTTTGATAAAAGAGGTGTAAGTCACCCTTTCCAATTAGCACTTTTTCTTGTGACCAGAGGCCTCGTATCCCTAGACCATTCAGCTTCAGCTACTCAGCATAGCAGAAGTATTGAGCTAGCTTCAGTGCATACCATAGCCTAACATGGAACAGCTAGGAATAGTGCTTTAAAAAAGATGTCTTTAGAAGACTGGAGGTGTGAAACATAATGACATTTTAGAATTTCTATGCATATCACCAGTTCAGTAAAAATACTCAGATTGTGTATTATAGATGCTTAGAGAACTATGTTACAGTAATTAATAGATTATATCCAGTGTAGTCTTATGGTCCAATATTTATCTGATAGGTTGATCTTGGATGGCTGCCAAATGACCACCAAGCTGCTGCCTCACTCCCCTTCCTCAACAGGACAGGGGGAGAAAATAAGTTGGAGGAGCTCATGCATGGAGGTACAGATAGAGAGCTCACTCATCTGTTACATCAGGGGTGAAACAGATTCAGCTTGTTGATGACACAGACAATGGAATTGAGTGCGCCCTC
>NW_009913649.1:0-8283 GCF_000696875.1 Nestor notabilis | reverse complement strand
TATATGTTAAAAAAATCCAGTAATTATAGAGTATTTCCACACAAAAAACAACTAGTTGCACATGATGTGATATGTAAAGCAAATTGCTGAAAGTCTCGTAAGTCTTTGGGATGATCAAAGTATAACTAACAAAAACTTAAAAATGATGATTGAATTTTCATAAAAGAAGGTTTTTGATGGTGGGGAAGAAGGAATTCCCCTCCTATGTATCCTCATTCCACATGGCTTTTACAGACAGCCCCTTCCCCAATAAGCCACAGGTGGATTTTTAAGATCTAGAGATATATTTTAATGAGGTTATCTTCTGTATAGCAGTACTAATAAGGTTTCCAGTGACTTTTTCATAAAACATAGTCTAGTTTTAATAAGTTTATAGTGTTTCAGAAGTTTCAGGCTATTTAAACTCCAGAAGAATACAAATCTGATCCAATTATTTTAAAAACTAATAAAACAGAAATTCCTTTATTTGCTGTGAAAATTTAGTTACCTTCTGGTCTGAAAATTCAATCCAGTTTTTATTCTCCCACTCCCCCCTAAAAAAAGTCTTGTAGTTACACATAATAAAGAAAGAAAATTGCTCCTTGCCTATGGATGTACATAGTTCTTCAAATTCCAACCCCTCTCTAAGCTGCTAACCATCACACAACATATGCCATTTGGCAATTTGTCTCCTAGGATATTCACAGATTTCTTTCCAGTGCTCTCCACCTGTTCCTTCAGCTGAGCATCCCAAGGTTAACCGGCCAATGACCTCATTCCTTGACCCCCTATCTGAATCTAAGACCAAAAATTCAATGCTGATATCATCAAGGCCATCACAAGGAATGTCAAAGACAAACAATTCATTGAACACTGCATTAGGGGTGCATTTCTTCACGTGGGTTTTCTTTTTAGAAATTCTCTTCTTAGCATGGTACAGGTTCACTTTGACATAAGGGTCTGCAATGAAAAGAAACAGCACAGATTAACTATTGAACAGTGTTGCTTAGAAATTTCTTGATCTAGTTAGTGGTAAATTTCATAATGTACCAACATAATTACGTAACAATGAGGAGATGTTTCAAGTTATTAAAGATGATTCATCTCACCCAGTAGTAGCATTTCCATCTGAATTAGTACCTTTAAGCTCCCTTTACGGTCACCAAAGATGTAATCAAGATAGTGAAGTTTAGAGCATGATTCATCTGACCACCTTTGCATGTAATAGAGATGTTATTAAGGTTAACGGACTACAAGGCAGGATTTATCTCATGAAGAAGACACCGATATTTGATCAAATGAATTGATGATTCATTTTATTTAGTCTATTAGGAGACCTCAACACTAGTGATCAAGGAATCGAGGAGGTTGTCAGCTTCTGAATAAAAAAGTTCCCACCTTCCTAAGGAGATTGAGTTATGCAGTTGTTGTATGGTGCAAGCTGTTAGCTTACCACATAGAAATACCACTTCACCCTCCTCCCTGTCCACAATTTTTACTGGGCTGAGGGAAAAGTCACAGAGGAAGTAAGGACTTTCGTGAGTGAAGTATGTTACTGACACCCAAATATCTATTGAACCTACCCTTGCTGATAAACAGCAAATGATGAACTGCTTAAATTAACTTCGTGTCTAGGTGTAGCATGGCTGCCTGTATCTCTTAGAAGTATTATGTTCCTATTACAGTTATCAAGGTTGTACTGAGGAAAGCAGAAAGAGCAAACAAAATTTATAGCTTTTCTCAGAAGAGGTACAGTAAACAGACATGTAGTTTGGTTGTGCTGTAGGATCCAGGGGGCTGCTGAGACTAGAAGAGCTTTCCTTTTCATGTTATTTTCTTACCTGGGTGAACCTCAGCCAGACTTCGTCTGTTGAGGCCAGCTTGCTGTCATGCTGTGTTCATGAAACTCCCACTATCTGCTGTTTTGGGGTTGAATATTAGAAGTATGTATGCTGTCTTTTAGTGGAGTAAACTGCTGGGCTCTATTTATATCCTTTCTCATTATGATATGTGAATAAAATTGAGATCGGGAGGATTTCAATGAAACTTCCCTGTGTAAAAGGGAGTTGTCTATAGCTTTGTTATATTGGAACCAGGATGTGTTAACTTTCTAGGTAAATGCAGTATTTCTTGGTATGAGAAGTAGAAGGAACATATTATTGGCTTTAGTAATTATGATCCAGTGGTTCCCAAAACTGCTTCCTATTCGGCTTCTTTCAAAAAAACCCTTCTGCAATGAAATTGGTCCCATACAGAATCAACAGGAAATGTGCTACTACTTGTATAGTCTTCTGTGGTATACTGTTTGTTTGGTGTGGTTTTCTTATCTTTTAGTGTATTTTACATTTAATTTTATTATGTTATTATGTTATCTGGCATTAATGTGCGTCTAAGTGCAATTCTAGCATTGACCTCAAAGGAGGCTCCATGGAATAGCACCAGGCCAGGACAAGAGAGTGCAGAAACTGCTCCTTAGTGCACCCTGATTACAGCTCATGATAAAGCATGGGTGTTAAAGTACAACCTACTTCCAGCAGTGGCATAGTCCACCTTTTCATGATGTAAAGATGTGCTAGTGCTCAGAGGGCCAGATTCAGCACAGATGTAACTGGTTGTTTTTCTTGGTGCTAAGTTGAAATAACCCATATGATGATCTCACTCAATACTGATCTTCTACAAATAAACCTTTCTTTCTTTTTTTCATAAATAAAAGCCTTTTATATCTGCGAACACCATCCCATGCTTATGGCAGATGGGTTTTGTTCAAGACAAGCACAAAACTCATCCGTTTCCACTGCTACCAGATGTCATGTTTTTTTAATGTGATTGAAGAACAAATTTGTAAAATACATACCCTGGAAAATAAAGCATTGACCTAGATATAATAAAATTAATAGACTGCAAATAATAGAGAATATTTCTGAATTTATGGGGTATTTTTCGTCTTTGAAATGCCACATTTCAGCTGACTTCTGTCTGTTTGGTTTAGATTCTTAGGGCATATTCAGGAGTAAAACCATTACCTGATAATCCTGACACATCAGATTTAGGTAGATGCCTGGCTTTTAAAACAACCACAGTAAGCGTGTTTGTTGTAGACTGATAACAGAGAGAGACCAGTAATTCTCCACGCCCAGATGATTTCTGAAGAAATTAAAGGAAAAAAAAAAAAAAGAAATAAGACTATTTATAAGCAATTCATACTGACCAAGCTTTAAACCAGAATTACAAATTATGAAATGTCACACAACTGTATTCTCTGATGGTGTAAAAGGATACAATTTATGGAGCCATGCTGCTTTACATAGTAAATATAATTTCCCTCAACTGTAGCTATATAACTCTTCCTATGATTGGTTATTAGACTGAATAAAAATGAATTAATAAATATAGGTTGACATAACATCATTGTCTTCAGAGATGAGAAACGAAATCCTATATCATAAGAAAAAAAATTCTTAGTGAACATAAAAGATATTAAGCAAATCAAAATTCCATAAAGATATATTGAAAAAAAAAATCCAGTAAAGGTAAATAAAAAAAAATCTTCACTAAAGTTTTTTAAACAGAAAGGATTCAAATGGTTAATGAAATCTCATCCCTGACACTTTCTGAAGTAGCATCATATACAAGAAATAAAGATGAGATTGAAGACTTTCTCTATGATTACTACATTTTAATTTGTAGGAGTATTTTGCTTCAGAAAAAGAAGGAAGGTAAAGGAAACAAACAAAAATGATACCTTATATACCAGAAAACCTAATGGGTTATCAACAAAATATCAATGACATAGTTCTAGTATAGTGACAGAATTGCAAAATAACAATATTAGTTATACGTATGATGTCTGGTAGACATTTATTTGATTTGGCAGTATGCTTGCTCTCTGAAAACAATGAAATTGAAAGTCAATACACATTCCACTTTCTTAGTAGAGGTTAGGAGACAAAGGTGTGATGCATGTGCATTTCTGTGGTTCAGCTGTGATGGTTGTAATGATCTTTACATTCTGAACTCATACTATAACGTATGAAATATTTTTATCCCAGTGAAGTCAGTATGCTTTGCCATTGACTTCAGTAAGTCTTTGGCTTCTCCCTTGTGTCTTACTATCCTTAATAGGCCCGCAGCTTGTGCCACTGTTCCTAAGAGAGAAGGTAGTAACAGCACTGAAGTACAAGAACATACTACTGCACCAACACTGTGGTTTCTAACAGGTTCCAATTCCTTAAGTGAAGACTGCATTCTTTAAGAATCTGCTATAAAATCCATGTAGTTGACACAAAAGGTTTACACTGACTTCATTAACCTTTAAGGAAGAATGTTATCAAACAAACAAAGGAGATGGAGGAGAAACAGAATGATACATATATGTTTGCATTCTTTTATCTTAAAGCAAATTAACATGGATTGAGGCCTCTTGACCTAATGTAAATGTGTCCACTCAGACCTGCTGGAACCAGCTGAATAAGCATGTAGAGTTTGGGACATTAACAATTTCTTGCAACATGCTCATTGTAATGTTATTTTATTAGATTTGTATAATTGCTTCCTCACATTGTCATTATGAAAGCATCTCAGTGACTTGCATGATGGGCTTGTTCCCTTTTCTTTCCAAAATGGTAGCAGCATTACATAAGAATCATAGCTAACACTAGTAAAATGCTTTTAACGTTTAAATAAGAAATATGTTACCCTAACATTTCTTTTGATGATCTCTCTGTCCATTAGCAGTCTTCCTTCTGACAGCTCAATTCCTGAGAGGGGAATGAGGACTTCTCCAATGACATCATCTCTGGAAAACCTGTCAAAGCTCAAGATCATAAAGTGAAGTGTTAAGTCTTGAATTTGGCTATAGGGGATCCCATAAAATGTGAAGGTTTCATCGAAAGCTGGATCTAAAGTTTTTCTCAGCACTCGGGTTTTCACCTTATGCTTTTTCTCGGGCAGGATGGTCATTTTGATGTAGGGATCAGAAGTCATTGACTGTTCATCCATTGCTGGCAGCCCACGTGCTTCTTTGATATTCACTACAAATGCCTTTTTCTCAAAGTTGTACTCTAAGGAGAAAAACAGAGTTCCTAGCTTATCTTGTTTATCTTCAGAAGACAGGGAAGTGATGGACTTCAAACTGTCAGGGGATACTGAATCTTTCTTCCTTTCTGCAAAGTGCTTAGGAGACAAATTTTCAAGATCTGAAGAGCTCTGGATTTTAGGGGTTGCTTTGGGGAAGTTACCATTTAGATCTCTCTTCTCCAGGTCAAGATGGAGAGAATTCTTTGGCATCGATGACTTGTTCTTTGATTCGCTTTTGTCATCTGCTCCAAACTTCTTCTTACTGTTGAGATTTTCAGGGTAAATATCAACCCCCTTCAGAACATGGACAAACTTATACGGAGGGGTCTTATTGGATTTGGAAGATTTACGCTGGCAGCAGATCCAAGCAAAAAGAGAGACAGAGAAGACAAGGCCAAATGCACTAAAGATCCCAACCACTGTAGGAATTTCATCTGTAAATCAAATAAATAGCAACAAGCACATAAGCAGTAATACCTTGGACTCTATGTAATATTTAGTAAGGTAGTAATTAAAAAAAAAGAACCCAAACCTGACATGAGGCGGTAATTGCAGGATTGACAGACTGAAAGCGCTTATCATTGTATATATCGCTCGCCACCTGCAGGCATAAATGTGTAGTAGTCCTATACTAAGGCATGCTTGTTATGTTAGTACTTTTCCATACACAGTGTTTGGGAGGAAAATACTATTCCTGTCCTAATAGTAATAGCCATTAGTAACTGCTTGACTATCTCATCCCTCTGTGTGTAGTTTCTGAGTTTATATGTCTGTGGCGATAGCAGTTTTCAGAAGGTTTCAGCTTTGAGTTTATGAAACTGTGTTAGTTAGATAAATCAGATTCTGAAATACACGTTACTTAGAGATATATAATCTGCTTTTCACACTGTTTCCTAGAATACTTCGTACACTCAATTAACTCATTTCTTATGGTCTGATCCTATAATTGCCTGGAGGTATCTCTTGAAAGAACTGAGTTTAATTGGAGGTTATAACACTCCACAATTTCAATGGCATTTTCAGTACTTTGTGGGAAGAAGTCTATCAGGAAAATTTAGAATAATTATATACCAAGTGTCTTTTCCTCATGTGACAGTAGGCAGTCACATGTGAGTTCAAAGCTGAAAAAACTACTAAGTATATAATTGATAACCACTAGGCTTTGCATTTAAGATGCTATGAATCAAGGCAATGGGTAGTTTGCAGGAGGGGTCACTACTTTTTAGGAATGTGTAAGAAAAACATGAAAACATAATTCTCTTCTACCTTAACATGAATCCTATACTTAAAGTGGATAACGAGAAAACTGAGCAAGTGTTGCAACCTCAGTGGTCATGTGGATACAGTAGCCACATATAGAGTATCATTAGCCCTTCAAAGCATGCATCAAAGTGTAAATGAGAACACCTAATTGGAAATCCAGTTTTACCAATAAGTAACATTACTGAGTTTAAACCTCCCACAGTACAACAATCAGAGCTTAACCTTTATTCCCTGCAACAGAGGAAGAGCAGTAGTATATTACTGGAATGACATTGTGCATAAAGACAATTATGTAACAGTTCTGCTTCTCTCACAAATGATTATCAGATCATTCTGGATGAGAAAAGCAAATCTACCCCCCTTTATGCATTACTAAAATGGCTTCATCCAGGTAAAAGCTGGGCAGATAGATGTGCCCCCACTATACCTTTGCTTTTTAGTGGGATGATTTTAAAAATATCTACAACAATACAAAAAAGAGCAAAGTAGGACATAGTGTTCCAGCACAGAAAAGATCAGGCCTGTCTATTAATTTCTTTTGATAATATTAATGTAACTTTTCCTCTGCCTACAAGCTCTATCAGTCTACATACTTAACTGTAAGAACTTAATGAAATACCTGAACGTTATATACATATCCAAAAAGTATTTTTTCTAAGTTAAGCATGTGGCTCTGAGTTTCAAGAATTCCCTGGGCTGCAAAAATTTAAATATACATGGTAGAAAGGTAGAAAGCAAGATGTAATTGAAAATTAATCGAATATTTCAATAGCTTTTAAGAATGATTTGCACATTTGTTATACTTTTTCATGAGATGATAGACTTTTTACAGTAATGGATATTATGCTATACTTTAATCCTACAGCTACTGAAAACAATGGTAGAATAAATTTGATGGTTGAAATATTAATTTGCTTTCTTAAATAAGTAATTAGATAAGCATGATGTCACAAGTGTAGTTAGAAGTATCAAATGGGTGGGGTAGTAAAGAAGATGAAATGGTAACTGAAATGGGTTTGTATTTACAACTAAGTATGTCAAAACCTGCATTTCTTGTTGTTTGCATAATGTAAATCAATCGGTTAACATTGAAAACAGTGTATTAATAGAAAATACCACCTATTGATTCTGGGAGAAGTTTTCATTTCACTTACATGGTATAAATCTCGAGTCACTTCACTTAAGTCAGTGGAATGATCCTTGAATTAAACAACTGCTAAAGCAAATATAGTCTAGACTAGAGTCAATATTTAAAAAACAGAATTCAGAAACATTTTTACTTGCTGCTTTTCTGAGTAAAAATATATCTATTTTATCAGTGCATACATATGGCTGTTTCTGAAACTTCTGGCATCACAGTTAATCACCCTACATCCAGAAACTACTAAACTGAAAAGTTCATTATTATTGCTATCCTCAATGAACCCAACTTGACTAAGATGCAGCTGTTCAGCTAAAACCAGTGGGATTCTATATTTTCATCTTCCTAGCAATCTCATTTGCAAGACTACTTTTCACTTTAACTAACCTTTGACAAGTCTTTCTCTACAAGGAAACAGGAATTACAGTTATTCCAAGAATGTCTCGAGCAAAGATTTTCTCTGTGGCACAGGATGCATTTACATCATTTAACTCTAAAGCCACACTACTTTAACCAAGACAGAGAAAACAATCCCAAACCTCTCTCATCTGAAAATGCACCTACACAAACCACTTTATCTCTACTGGGTGGGGAACGGGTAAGAAGGAAGGGAGAGAGAAAGAAAGAAAATTCACACAACTTCTAATTAGGACCAAAGAGAACTGTGGGAAAACAGATTCCTCCCGCAAGATGTGTGCTGGGAGGCTCTGGGTGGCTCAGCAGCGGCTGCTTGCATGCACTTGTCCTGGGAAGAGGAGCAGCCCCCGGCTCCGCGGGCGAGAGTTGGGGCCGGGACGCGCTTACCGAACTGCTGGCGGCTGGCC
>NW_009913648.1:0-3900 GCF_000696875.1 Nestor notabilis | reverse complement strand
AAAAAGGTGAGAAACCTTTTGTATCCGGGGTCCTTTATCAAAAGATTTACGAGACGCCAAACTGTTAGGGCAGTAATTATAGCCCCCATAAATTTAATTGCCCTGCAGTGGCTCTGGGCCATGTGTCTTTGAAGCTTTTCTTCTAACCCAAATGCCCATCACCATTTTTTATTGCTCCTCGATTGTCCCCACTGTCGATAGGCTGCGAAACAATTTTTCTTGCGGTTTATGTATCTTACGTGAACCTGGTGTCAAGTTATTATATAATGATTATGTTCCATCGCTTCCCCCCCCTTTTCTCCTTTTCTTTCCCCTCCGCGTGTATGTGTATGTGCGTGTGCCTGTGTGTGCACGTTTCAGTCAACCCCAATTACAATGGAGGAGAGCCCAAGAGGTCTCGCACTGCCTACACCAGACAGCAGGTCCTGGAGCTGGAGAAGGAGTTCCACTTCAACCGCTACCTGACCAGAAGGCGACGCATCGAGATCGCTCACACCCTCTGCCTCTCCGAGCGCCAGGTCAAGATCTGGTTCCAGAACAGGCGCATGAAGTGGAAGAAAGACCATAAACTGCCTAACACAAAGATGCGCTCCTCAAACCAGTCCACACTGAGCCAGCAGTCCAAAGCACAGACACAGGGCCACCCCCACCCGCTCGATGGGGCTACACCTAACGCAGCCGCGCTATAAATAAGGGTTTTTTTGTTTTGGGGTTTTTTTTTCCTAATATATATATTTACCTATCTATTGGGGTTTTCCAGCTGCCCCGTGGTGGAGGCTGGCCGTTTGGACCAAACAACTGTATAAAACAAAACAGGAGCAGGAAAGGAACACGAGACGTGCCCAAGAACGGGCACATGTTTAAACCAAAACCCGGACGATTGTCTACATTGTATATAGATAATGATTCCATGCCCATAATTTTTTTTCTATTTATGGAAACGCTCCCTTGCCCTCGGTGTAAGAGAGGGCTGGATGCTGTCACGGACGAATTCTCTGTACCTAAGACGGACTCTTTCTTTTTTTTTTTTTTTTTTTTTATTTTTTAGGAGAACACTTTACAAATAAAAGACGGTTAAAACAAAGCAAAGCCCTCGTGAGACACTTGTGTGACGCATTGACTGTAATAGCGCTGTTTCGTGGCGTGTTCGTGGGTTCCCGTGCGCGGGTGCGTGAGTGTGCACACACACGTATGCACCCACCCCAACACGGGAGAGAGGACGAACACGGCCACGGAAGGTGAAGGACTTACGGAAAATGTCCCCTTACGCTGTCTAAGGGAAATGTTTTATGTATCTAAGGTAACTTAACTGGGTTTAAGTGTAGCTCCCGCAGTAGCTGTGATCTCTTAGTTTGTCTCCACATTCCCTATTGCATTTATTTAAAGAAATATTGCTATAAAGGCTGTTGCTGTCTTCATATTTGGCACCGTCTAAATCGTTTGGGTCCATGTACAATTTGTGGATTTTTGGTGTAATGTATAACAGTGCCAAATGCTGGTAATAAAGAATATTCTGTACAAAAGAATTAAACGCTTGAAACACAAGTCCATTCAGTGCTGTTTCATCCACCTCGTGTTGGCATCAGGAATGGAAAACAACGGTTTCATGCATTGTTTTCACCTGGATTCATCTTGTCAATAAGGTAATGGTGTCTTAAATATGTCCTGACCCCTAATTGCCTGGCCGGGAAAAAGAGCGCTGCAGGACGAGGAAAGGTCTTGCTTCACTGTGTAGGTGAGTGGTGCTCTCTTTAGCGGACTTGGGGCAGAATCAGCCCGTCTGCCCATCGCTGTCCGTTCGACAACTATTTTCAGATTTCTTACAGGGAAACCCTGCTTCTACGGGGAGCCAACAAGCTCCCATGACGGGTTTTGCTGGAGGACAAGTCATACATGCTCTCCACGATAACACTTTAAATCTTTAGCCAGCCGTGATTTATTCGCTCATTTTCGCCCTATTATGGTTTCTCAACTGGCCAGCATTTTGGAAGGGGAATACATGGGCGGTAACTTAGTTTCTCTAAGCTTTTCTGTTTGTTTCCTTCTCTTTTTCTTTAAAAGACTATTTCAAAATGTGTTGAGAAATCCTCGGCAGAAACACGAATTTGGGTACAACTCAAGAGGTTTATTTGACTGAAATTGTTGAAACGGCTGTGACAAAATGGGGTTCAAGTGGCTTCAGATCAGGCTGTGCATCTCGCTGTTTCCAGATGGCTAAGGAGGGCAGGCAAAGCGGAGCTGGTAATGGGGAGCCTTGCTCAGGGCTTCCTTAACAGAGAGTGGCACTGAACCGGGTAAGAAGAGTCTTAGAAAAGAGCTCAAGTGCTAGTAAATCTTCCAGGGAAGGCCTGAAGGCCATGGCTTGCTTACTTACCCAAATACATCCAAGAGAGGGATTTTTTGACTCAGTGCTTATCTTAGGGCGAGTGAGGCTGCCGGGACCGGGTGCATCATCACCCTTGGGTGAGGTAGCATCAGGCCTCAAGGGTATTGCCAGCATCTCTGCCTGGTCATGGAACAGGGGTCTTCCTGGAGGAAAATGTAACGTGCCACTAGCAAATCACATTCAGCATCAGAGAGATGGCAGCTGTAAAATGCCCTCTCCAAACACCCCTGTCTCCAAACCTGACCAAGGAGAAGGCCTGAAAAATGCACTTCCACTCTCATACTGGTGTTTACTAAACCCTGATTTGCCAGCTGCCTCCTTATAGAGGGAGAAAAATATAACGGTGAGGTAACTACTATCTGCAAGTGTGTAACACTTCGTTTATTGATCGAGAATCCCTCAATATATTTAGAGCCAAATTAGCACAACCGAGCAAAATTCCAGCTGGAACACATCAACTGGCAATGCAGGATTTCTTTAGTGTGCAGCCTATGCGTATAAACCTGGTTTGCTCCCATTGTAAAGAGAAATGAAATCACGCTGCAAATAGCAATTTTAGAGAGAATCATTAATCACCTCCTACAATAAATACTTCTTTGTAATTCAACAGCGGTTCTGAAAGGCATTCTCTTGGAAAAGTCTGTGAAGACGCAAAGGATTTTCCTGGAGAAAAAAAAAAAAAAAAAAAAAAAAAGAAAAGAAAAAAAAAAGTGGTCATGTGTAAAGACACAACATCTTGGCTGTCTGCTAAAAAAATGTACACTCTCTTGCTGGAGATTGAACCGCGGACTGCAAAATACCCCATGGCAGATTATCGTCGTTTAAGGTAAATTTTCCTGTTTCCCCCCTTCCCCCTCTGCCTGCTCTGGGAGCGGGAGCTGCTCCCGGGTTGGAGCCCTCTGCTCCCCATCCCATACCTCTCGTCTTTACAATAACTTCCAAAATTACATCGTCCAGCTTAAATTCTCGCATTGTGCTGCCTTTGCTAAGGCAACCGGGAGTTCACCGAAAGGACAAATTTTCTATCCCATTAATTGTTTTTTTTAGAGGAGCAGACTGACCCTTCAAACCCTTGACCTTTAAAGACAGTATTCTTTTTAATCCGGCACTTGGACCTAAATGTCTCTTCGCCCCCTCCCTCTCTCCCGCTCTCCCGGTGTCTCTTACACACGGATTTATCTGCCCTGGCCACAAAAGCGAGCGCGGCCCAAAAAGCTGGAAGTGGAAGTTTGTCAGTCTTCCAAAGAAAGGCCAAATCACCTCGGAGTCAATTCGGGGGCCGCAGGGAACGCCACGCTGGTAACCCCGGTACCCACTCCGCACCCCCACCCCCCTCCCGAGAAAAATGCTCCTTCTCCAAGATCCCACTCCTTGCTTCTCCCACAAGCTCTTGCTATACCTGGTGTTTTATTACACAGGGAACTCATCTGTGACAAGCGCCTTGTGGTATTTAATAACTAGAGCCATACTGCATTGGAGGATTACGCAATGCTGGGACATTTTTTTCTTTTTTT
>NW_009913647.1:4621-7245 GCF_000696875.1 Nestor notabilis | reverse complement strand
TGCATGTTCAAGTTCTTAAGGTGGTCTCGAATGTGATCCTCTCTTACATTGGGCCTAAGGTCTTCATTCAGTCAATGTATCAAATCAATGTATCTACATCTTTTGATGCTATGTCCCTCTACAATCCTTGCTCCAAATCGTATCAGTACAGATCACATAAAGAGACTAAGGGAACTTGCTCAGTTCAGTACATTGAACAGCCTTTTAGTGGGTGTTTCTGGAGTTTCCGACCTGCAAAACCTTAATGACTTTCTATCTTACTGTTTTACCTCCCACCACAGACCCAGGATCAATTCCCAGCAAGGCATTTTACTGTCATTTCTCTACACGAAGGAGAAAGATAACTCTGACTGGACTGGACAGATACAATAGAAGGGGAGATACATACTTCTGCTCCTCTAGCAACCCTCAGAGGCTTCCCCAGAAGCGTGGAAGAGCTGACCCAGAAGAAGGAACTGAAGGGGGTTCGGGGGTTCAGCTCAAGATGCTCAGAGATACCATCTCTCCAATGTCTATTTCTCTTGGCTATTGCAGCCACCCTTAATTAGACCTATTTTTGCAAAGCTTCAGTGACATGTTATTAACTTTATGCTTTGGGCAACATCCCCTTGAAGGCAAATGTGCTTTAAATGCAGCAGATGCAGGATGCTGGAGAGGGACTCTCCAGCAGAGACGGTAGCAATAGGACAAGGGATGATGGGTTTAGACTGAAACAGGGGAAGTTCAGCTTAGATCTAAGGAAGAAGTTCTTTACTGTGAGGGTGCTGAGGCGCTGGAACAGGTTGCACCGAGAAGTGGTGAATGCTCCATCCCTGGCAGTGTTCAAGGCCAGGCTGGACAGAGCCTTGGGCAACATCACCTAGAATGAGGTGTCCCTGCCCATGGCAGGGAGTTGGAACTAGATGTTAAGGTCCTTTCCAACCCTAAATATTCTATGATTCTATGAGACCACGGCTTATGTGCCATGAACATGAAGTGAAAGCTGATCCAGCCCTCACACAGGAGGCACAAGATGTTTGTCATGGCAAGGATCAACAGTATTTAGCACACATTTGAAATGGCTTATGAAAAAGCTTAAAATACAGCAAGATCAGGGTGGAGACTGTCTGGTGCATTAGAGCACTTGGGCAGTATGCATCTATGTGGATTTGCCCAGGGACAGTCAAAGAAATCCTTACACTGCTGTTTTTCTTCCCTTTTGGAGACTGGAAATCAGTTCTCCTCTCTAACTGGACACTTACACTTCTTTAGGTACCATTCCTAGTTAATTTCTGGTCTAAAATTTCACGCCAAGACACATGTGCATAGCCACGAAGCTTTGTTTCCTTAGGAAATTCAGATAAATATTCCATTAACAAACCCAAAAACATCAAACTCTACCTTGAAACTTCAGTTATTTATTAGCTTTGCCTTTGCAGGTGCTAAAGACAATAAAACTCTCAGCATTGAAGCCCTAGTCAGACATTGAAAAGCAGCCAAGCTCCTAAGTCTGGGGCAAAGGAAATAATCTGCTTCCCTGGCAAAACCTGAATAAAGTTAACAAGCAATTTAAGTTTCAAGGCAAGACATTTTCATGTGTGGTGTTCATTTGTCTGTCTTTGTTAGATTGGGTTTTTTCCTTCCTTTTGGTCCTTAACTTTTAACTGTACAAGGCTGCCATGGAGGAAAATGATGTGTTGGGGGGAGGAATTGGAAGGAGATTCAGACAACATAAAAGTGTTTGTTTTAGAGACTGAGGGGCTGAATCAGGTCACCTCTGCTAGATCAAAACAGCCAGATGCATGCGTAGGGCTAAGACGACTCCATAAAGAAAGCCATCAGCCCACCTAACCCAGGGACAAGTCACAGCATAAATCAGGCTGCTCAGGTTCACTGCTGATGTTCTATCGATTGTGCTTTGTGGTTGCACTGCCTGGAATAAATTCAGATTTAGCTGCACCAGCTCTGCCACCTTCAGCCATCTGAGCCTCAGGCTCCCACACTAGAAAATCCATCTGTAAAGGGAAAAAACAAGACTCGAGCTCTCAGCAAACTGCCCTGAAAAAGGCCAGTGAATAAGCCTGCTATAGCAAAGGTTATCTAACAACCTCCTGTTTAAGGCAAAACTCAAGCTCTTGCAACCATGTACGCTGGTGAGAGTCCTGGAAGGTTGACAACCCTTCCCAGCATTTCCACTCCCCATGAACCCTTTAACTCAGACCCAGAGTGCAGTTACTCAAGTTCTCCTTTAAGTCCCTATAATTCAGGTGCTGTTACTTTTCCTCACAAGCAGGCTGTGAGCCACCACTGACCGGTTCTGCTGTTCAGCCATCCAAGCAGACTCCAAAGGAGAGGCCATGTATGCTGCCTTGGTGCTAAATCCACTAGGACAAAGTTCTTTGGAGCAAAGAACTTTACAATGAAAAAAAGGTAAATAATTGGTCATTTGCACTTCTACTCCCAGCATGTATTTTTTTTTTCCTAATGACTGAACTTCAATTGTAGGATTAATTCCAGAGACATATGGCCACATATTCCCCCTTTCTTCCACCACAGTTCTTGAACCCTCCTGGATCTCAAAACTAAGATCATAGAATGGTTTGGGTTGGAAAGGACCTTAAGATCATCTAGTTCCAAACCCCCTG
>NW_009913647.1:0-4526 GCF_000696875.1 Nestor notabilis | reverse complement strand
ATTCTAGTGCCTCACCACCCTCACTGTGAAGAACTTCTTCCTTATATCTAACCTAAAGTTC
Organism: Nestor notabilis; assembly: GCF_000696875.1. NCBI lineage: Eukaryota > Metazoa > Chordata > Aves > Psittaciformes > Psittacidae > Nestor > Nestor notabilis. The sequence continues at coordinate 4,465 of NW_009913647.1, read as the reverse complement.
CCCTGTTTAAGTTTAAAGTCATTACCCCTTGTCCTACCACCACAGTCCGTAGCCAGGAGTGTCTCCCCAGCATCCTTATAGGCCCCCCCTTCAGACACTGGAAGCTGCTCTGAGGTCTCCACGCAGTTTCTCTTTTCCAGGCTGAACAGCCCCAACTTTCTCAGCCTGTCTTCATACGGGAGGTGCTCCAGTCCTCTTATCATCCTCATGGCCTCCTCTGGACTTGCTCCAACAGCTCCATGTCCTTTTTATGTTGAGGACACCAGAACTGGACACAATACTCCAAGTGAGGTCTCACAAGAGCAGAGTAGAGGGGCAGGATCACCTCCTTTGACCTGCTGGTCACGCTTCTTTTGATACAGCCCAGGATACGGTTGGTTTCTGGGCTGCAAGCGCACAACGAAGCCGCCTCATGTCAAGCTTCTCATCAACCACCACCCCCAAGTCCTTCTCCACAGGGCTGCTCTGAATCTCTTCTCCGCCCAGCCTGTAGCTGTGCCTGGGGTTGTGCCGACCCAGGTGTCATGTCAGGATCATTCCCTTCCTATCATGGTACAGCATGTCTCAGGACCAAGGGATGAGAGCTGCCAAAGAGCAGGGCTAGAAGGAACAAAGTTGGAAACACTAAGGGGAGACCCAAGCACCTCCAGGCCACCGAGTCTTAGCATAGAGGGCAAGGACTTACAAGATGGGCAGAGAAACTCTTTGAAGACGCATGTACAGGACTGTGAGGGATGGACCAGAAGGAAGAGACAAACTCAGTTCTGTTCAAGGGTAGTTCTGTTGTCCACAGTAGCAGTAGAGAACTTGTGGTTTATTGGATGCTGATTCATCATCAAGCACTGCGATTTCCTACAAGCTCCCTTTCCTACTCAAGCCTACATCCTTGTCTTATCTTCAGCTGTCTCCTCTTGTTCTTTCTTCCTTAAACTCCCACTCACAATCCCATAAACCACATGCTGACAGATTGCAGCTTGGCCAGGCAGGGAGCAAAATGCAGCTGCCAGAACAACCCAGGAGCAAAACCCATCCTTTGGAAGAACAACAACTGGGAAAGGAGCAAAGGCACCAACACTGCCAAGGTCATGCAGAGTCAGTGAGAGGGAAACATCTGATGGGCTGGAGGAACGAGCGGCTGCTGAGCCTTGTTGCAGGGCAGGGGATGACTCTGAACAGAGCTCAGATGCACCATCTGTGCTGGTTTCAGAGGTATCTTTCCACAGCAATCTGTTCCTCTACCAAAAGGATGGGGTGGACAGACAGAAGTAGTAATGTTTTGGATCATCTGCTTTAAGACACAGCTCACTCATTGAACCCTCGTGCTCCAGCTCTGCACCTACCCCACCCGCTCTGTCATCAGGCTAAGTGAAAATTGGGAATTCTAACCAATTTTGGCAGATCAGTCACTATCCATGGACATTTGTCCACTTGAGTTTCTCTTTTCCAAGAGAATTCATTCTAACTGGGGTGGGATTTTTCAGAAAATCACAATTCTTCCCAGCTGTGCAGCCTGTGAACACTTCACTGTGCTTCAGTATTAGCATATGTTGATGTAACATTTCTAATTAACATTGAATGTTTGGGTGTTGTGTATTTGCAGAGCTCAGGATCACAATGACAGGCTCATTTCATTGCAGAACCATCAGTCAGCAAGCATATTCTTCATAATTAAAAGCCTTTTCCCAACTCCAAACACCTGTTTCTAATCCTTTAATTTGTGTCTACATGCCAAACAGTGCCCTACTGAAAATCAGCAATACAGCACTCAGCAACCACCACTATTAGCCCTTCTATAAAAGCAGCTCCCTGTCTCAAAGGCCACCTTGGAGAAATAAGCCCAAACACATCATGTAGGGAGAAGCAGCTGGTGGCATGGAAAAGCCACTGCAATGAGAGTTTAAGTCATTCCTTAGAGCACTTCTTCATTCTCTGTTAAGATCCCTTTAGAGCATGAAGCCATGTGCACACCATTGACCAGCATCATGCAGCTTCCCAAGGTTCCATTGATACCCAGCAGTTCACAGACCTCAATTCAGGTTCTGCTGCTTTGTACATTCACATAGTTGTGCACATTTCCAGCCAAACTGTATTAGGGAGAAAAATAACTTTCCTTTGCTGAGGGACTATAACATCCTTATCCACACTGACTAATCTCTTTCTGCTTTTCCATCCTTCACTGCATTGCTCCAGTGACAACTTCAGAACATGACTTAAACTCCAAGGTACTGCCATAATCTTGCCTACAGGGGACAGAGCTGATGCCTCAAAATACTTGGTCTAGCAGTAGATATGACATTGTCACAGCTACACTACGCTCTATGGGTATAAGCCTAAAGGCACTGACTTTGTAGACATGTGCATATTAGTTATATGTATATATTTATAGTTAAAAAGTAAAGTCACCACAGATGCTGAAAAGTACTTAAGCATTGATAGTTAACAGGGAACTTCCAAATCTCCTTGTAGCCAAAGTCTTGAGCAGGTCTTCAAGGAGCTTAAGGTACTTTCCAACCCTAACTATTCTATGATTCTATAGTCCAGAGTATTCCACATACAGGGACCACAGACTTGAAGCTTTGTGCTTTCATACAACAGCTTTTGTCATGACTCCTCAATGTGGTCAACAGCTACCACCATGAGCCACACTGCCCTAGTTAACACTCTATAATACACGTGGTTGGGATCAAAAGTGTTGATACCGTATATATCTCTACCATGCCTTAGAACCCCACATTAATAAGCAATGTACACACATACGTACTCCCCATAGGTTGTTCAACCATCAAAAAGTACAGAAAGGCTTGGTGTGGGACAGAGGTATTGAGAAAGGTTTTCCTGAACCCCAAACTCCAGGAAGCTACCTGCTCCCCATAGGTTGTTCAACCATCAAAAAGTAAAGAAAGGCTTGGTGTGGGACAGAGATATTGAGAAAGGTCTTCCTGAACCCCAAACTCCAGGGAGCTACCTTCAGTGACTAGGAAGCCTGCTCACCCAACAGTAAGTTGGGCATGTCCGGCAGATGTTTTGGCTCTCCTGAGGGACATGAATTACATCTGCAGTCTCCAGAAGCTCAGGTGCAAGAGCCATAAGTTATTTGCTTCAGGCAGGATTCATCTGACCAAACAGATGTTTACACCAAAGGTACCTCCTCCTCAGCCCACCTCTCCAGACTCTTCCTCAGCAGTGGAGAGAAAGCACTTGGAGTGTGGGTCTTCTCATCCTGACATTGATGTCTAAATAGACTTAGTGAATTACCCACCATTTTAACACTCCTGTTTCTCTCCACTGTATAAGCAGAATCTTAGGTATCTCAGCAAACATCCCCACTGCAGACACCATGTTCCTATAAGCAGCAGCCTGTCCTAGCCTAAGCATGTTCCCTGTCCAAGTTCCCAGAAGTGACAGCTCTGCAAATGTTGAGGTGCTCTTAACCCAGTCTTGAGGCAGTGAAGATCAATATGCTGATCCCTCAAGCATTTTTCCAGCCTTGCTTTCCATGACTGCATGCTTAAGCCAACCACAGTGTTATTAATCAGCTTTAAATACCCATGCACTAGCACCTTAATGGACACCTGTCCTGCAAAAGGAATGCTCAGAGGTTTGCCCAAGTCAGAGTTGTTATAAACAGACTGGGATTTCTCAGGGTTTAAAGGCTGGGGTGAATTCCTATTTACAAAGTGAGTAGAGACAAGATTAAGCAGATAGAAAAAGTTGTTTAAACCAAAGGTCAAACCCTATAAGTATCTTCATGTGTGATTTATACTGGAAATGAAGTGTAGCCAAATAACAGAGCACATATGTAGTAGAGCCAGTGGATGAAAACACAGAGACTGAATTTAAACCTTGGTGGGTTGCTGAAGGGATTAACTGGTTGAGATAGCTATAGAAGCAGAGAGCTGACTTCGCAGCACAGACAATCCCTTCCTACACCACATGCCCACAAGTAACTACAAGATTCAAGGCCGTTCCATGAGCAGGTTACTACAGTCCCTGCTCCTGCCCAGCACCCCTGCAGAGATGGATCTTGCTGTAAGACAAAGGCTCTCTCTGCAGCTACCACCACTGCACTAAAAGACCAATTAGGTCATTAAGCCTATGTCTAGGCTAGTGCAAGATTTTCCCTAATGTATATTTTACAGCTCTTTGTCCAGGTTGGTTTTAATGACTTCTCCCCTACTAAACCTGGCTGCATGGCATAAAAGAACCTGGAGATGACAGGGTAACATGTTTCTTCCAAGGGAAGCTGCTGTTTGCAAATTAGGTTTTTTCCCCCTGACTACTTCAGCTTTTACAACATTTTTCAGGGTCTGGAGACACTGAAGTGCAGTAAAGCAGCCATAGCAAAGGAAGGCGGAAAAAAAACCCAGAGCTGTTCCTCTAACCCCATGTCTGTCTAGAGAGTGCAATTTCCAACACTTGATCAGCAAACAACCCAACACTACACATGGTCTCTCCTGCCCTGAAA
>NW_009913646.1:8271-8493 GCF_000696875.1 Nestor notabilis | reverse complement strand
CGTTGCCAGACCTTGCCGTGGGATGCAGGTGGCTCCTCCAGATCTCATGGGGGAGCTTCAGTTATCCTTTAAGAGATTCTTTCCCTTCTCCAACCTTCCCAGTATGGAATTTGGGGTGGGATTCTCCTTCCTCACCCTGCTGTGGTCACACACAGGACCGGGATGGGACAGGCATGGTCCATTGGCAAGGACCAGGATGGGCGGGCAGGCGCTGCAGGGGAC
>NW_009913646.1:6933-8121 GCF_000696875.1 Nestor notabilis | reverse complement strand
AGTCTGAGATAGCTGGGCGGGGTCTGCAGGACCAGGGGAAGCCTACGGTGCTTCCAGGCTTCCTCTGTGGGGTTTTCCTGCCCCAGGAATGGGTTTTTAGGAAGCAGCGGGGGTATTGCTTTGGCAGGTGGATGGATGCAGGGCTTTTGTGCAGGGAGCCCGGCCCAGGCCACCCATCCTCCCAGCCCCGGGGGTGGTGCCGAGCGCTGGCAGCTAATTGCTCTCCCTGGGGAGTTTGTCTTCTGGAACACTGCTTCAGCCGTTAAATGTCACTCTTTCTTCATGAAGTGATGCCTGTCAGGTTTGCTAATTGTTTATGAGCACGTCATGTTCTCCTCCGGACCCTGTTCTCCACCCACCGCTGCGGTGGCGTGGGGCTGAGCTCGCCGGGGCTCCCGTGCGTTCCTACCTCCATGCACAGAGGTGCAGGAGCCTCCTGCTCCTGGCTGCTCCCGGCTTCGTGGTTGGTTCTGCACTTCTCTTCTCCATGGGCATCCGCACAGCCTCGGGTGGGAGCTGGAGGAGCCCCCACTGTGTCCCTGGCAGCTGGGGCTGGTCCAGGTCACTGCAGCTCCAGCTCCTGGAGCATCCCTGGATCCCGTTGGGTCTGGCTGTGCTTTAGGAGCATGACACCAGCTGGAAAACCAACCAGGACCCCTTTCGGTGGGATGGAGGGGGAGAGTGGAGGCGTTTCTGCTGTGCTTGATTCCTCTGCAAGCCTCCAGCATGGTCCAACAGCGCATGGGGGGCTCCGGGCTTCCCAACTGCATTAGATGCATTGCTCATGGTGACTTCTTACCCCCAGCCCTGGGGCTTCCCGGCTCGGGAGTTCCTGCGGAAGAAGCTGATCGGGAAGGAGGTCTGCTTCACTGTGGAGTACAAGACCCCGCAGGGCCGGGAGTACGGGATGGTGTACTTGGGCAAAGGTGAGTGCAGAGGGTCCCTTGTCATCTGAAGGGGTGGTGGGGACTGTTGTGGGCTGTGCAGTGGAATGTACCTTTAGGCCCTGGAGCTGCTCTGAGGTGTCCCCTTCAGGAGCCTTCTCTTCTGCAGCTGCCCCAGCCCAGCTCTCTCAGTCATGCTCATTCCTGAGCTTCCAGTTTGCCTGTGGGGGCCTGGGAAGCCCTTTGGGATGCAGATGCCCTCCTGCAGAGCTGGGGGTGGATCGTAGTTTTGGGGAGCTGCTCC
>NW_009913646.1:6186-6855 GCF_000696875.1 Nestor notabilis | reverse complement strand
TTTTGCTGCTTGTGCAGCTTTCAGCCATCCACAGCCTGGTTGTCTGCCACATCAAGGACTCCTGTGCTCTGCCTCCCGTGTAGGTGTCATTCTTATTGTTAAATCCCAGCCTGTCACACTGCTGAGGTGAGAAATGAAGCAGAAAACGTTTTCTGATGATGTTTGTCAAGGTTTAAATACTCTTAATGTGGAAATGCTGCAGCAGCTCCCCTGGCAGTGATGCAGCAGCTCTGGAGGGGTGCGATTTGGAGGGGCAGGGGCTTCCCATCACTGTCTGGTGGTGGCAGAGCCGGAGTGGAGGTTCTGGGCAAGGGTTTGGGGTCCAAGCAGCGCCCTACACCCTGACCCCCGCCGTACCTGGTGTTTCTGTAGCTGAAGGATGCCTTCTGCAGAGGTGCCCATTGCAGCTTGTGCTGGAGATCCAGACAGCCCCAGGGCTGCAGGGAGAGCGTTGCCTGCCTGCCCTGGGTGCTGAGGGTGTCCCCTTCCCATGGGGATGGTCCTGCGTGACAGCAAGCCCTGCAGCACCGGAGCAATGTGTCACCTTCCTACTTGCTTAGCCCTGGCCTGGGGAGTAGTGTCCCCAGGAGAGCCCTGGGCTGCTCTGCTTGATGCATTGTGAAGGCCACGTGCTACTGGGACACCGGGATAACGGCAGGGGGCCGTTTG
>NW_009913646.1:4464-6172 GCF_000696875.1 Nestor notabilis | reverse complement strand
TTGGCTGGAATCATCTTGGAAGTGCTTTCGAGGCCCGAGGTCTGTGTGTGTGCCTATGGGCTGCCCCATGTGCCAGGGGCTCATCTCAGTAGCTCCTTTTAGAATCATGGAATGGTTTGTTCTGGAAGAGACCTTAAAGCTCCTCCAGCTCCAACCCCTGCCCCGGGCAGGGACACCTTCCACTAGAGCAGGTTGCTCCAAGCCCCTGTGTCCAACCTGCCCTTGAACACTGCCAGGGATGGGGCAGCCACAGCTTCTCTGGGCACCCTGTGCCAGCGCCTCACTGCAGGGACGCCAACTGCCCCCTGTGCTGGTGCTTGGCTCACGGACTCTCCTCTCTCCACAGACACAAGTGGTGAGAACATTGCCGAGTCCCTGGTGGCTGAAGGCCTGGCCTCCCGCCGGGAAGGGATCCGAGCCAACAAGTACGTACATGGCTGTGCTGGGGGCCCCTGCTGCTCCGGTTCTCTGTGGTTATTTATCGGGCCCTGGCGTTGTTGGGGTCCTCACCTGCGGCTTTCCATGGTGTCTGGGTTACACAGGGTTGGTGTCCCAGCATGTGACCCCTTGTCTTTAGGTTTGGGGTGGTGAGAAGCTGGGGAGGGGGACTCAGGTGTCTCCTTGCCCTGGATGCTGAAGCACCAGAGGTGTAGCCCTGAGGTGCAGAGCAGAAATTCGTGGAATCAGCCAGGATGGAAAAGCCCTTCAAGCTCATCCAGCCCAACCATTCCCAGCCCTGCCAAGGCCACCACTAACCCCTGGCACTGAGGCCTCGGCTACACGGGCTGTGAACACTTGCAGGGACGGTGACTCCAGCCCTGCCCTGGGCAGCCTGTTCCAATGCCTGAGCACCCTCTGGGCAAGGAATTGTTCCTCAGCTCCAGCTAAACCTGCCCTGGGGCAGCTTGAGGCCGGTTCCTCTGGTCCCATCCCTTGTTCCCTGGGAGCAGAGACCAGCCCCCTCCTGGCTCCATCCTCCTGTCAGAGAGTGGAAAAGCTCTTGGTCACTGGAAAATAATGTGTGGAGTTGAGGTGCTTTAATTCATGCTGGAGAGGTGGTGTTGTGATGCTCCTGCCCCTTGTCCTGCGTCTGGTGGTGAGATGCATGTGCCAGTGCCTTGGAGCTGATGCCAGTGCTCTGGGCACTGTGTATCCAGTTCCAGAGGTGTGAGTTGTGTCTGTGGCACTGCTATAAATATCAGTGGGATGCTATTTCCATCCCTACGCCTGCTGGCTGGAAACTTGCCCATGTTGCTTCCTAAAACTCTTCCTGGCACACTTGGATCCCTTCCACGCAGTGCTTTTGGTGGAACAGCGTGTAAACAGGTATGTTGGATGAGCAGAGTGCTCACTGCCAGGGGTGCGGATGGGTGACTTCAAACCCAGCCTTGCCAGTGCTAAAGCCTCACGTGCCTGCAGGTCCTGCTTGCTGCCTGCCCGGAGATGTATTCCCTGTGCCAAGCCCTTGGGAATGTGGTTCCTGCCTGGTGCTGGTGGGCTCTCGGTGCTGGGGTTCATCCAGTGTCAGCTCTTGTTGCCCTGTCCTAGTTCTGCACCTCCTGTATCGCTCTTGAGCTGTGGAGGTGGATGAGGGAGGGAAGCACCCGCCTGGCAGCCTGCTGGGGATACTGCAGTGACTTCCATGGGGTGATGGAGTGGTTTGGAAGGTTGCGGAGCTCTCCATGTGCTAAAGAGGCCCAGGTGCAGT
>NW_009913646.1:1889-4080 GCF_000696875.1 Nestor notabilis | reverse complement strand
CCAGCAGCTCCACGTCCCTCTTGTGCTGTTCCCCAGAGCTGGACCAGGGCTGCAGGGGGGGTCTCCCCAGAGTACAGCAGAGGGAGAGAATCACTCTGGGGCCCTGCAGGGGCTTGTACCAAAGGGGGCCCATGAGCCCATGTAGTGGCTGTGTTGGTTGCCACCACCACTCCTCACCGTGCAGCTGTGATGTCCACAGGAGCAGTTAGCATAGAACTGAGCTTGCTGCAATTAAACATGGCCTGGAGCACATCACTACTCCATGTTTGCTCTCCTAACTCAAAGGGTGTGTTACTGGGTCGTGTGGTCACTCAGCCACTCACTCATCAGCTACTTGAGTTGGGTGCTTCAGTGATGCAGCCTCGGGGCTGGAGAAGCTGGGTTTGATTTACTGTGTGTTGCTGTCAGCAGCACAAGCCTTGTTCACCAGCTCACCCAGGCTCTGCCTGTTCTAGCTGTGAGTGATCAAATCACTAAAGCATCCTGAGAAATGCCTGGAAGATGGATCTTCCCGGTGACGAACCATGCAGGAGCCAGGAGCCTCACCCTGTCTCCCCCTGTCCTTGCAGCCCCGAGCAGAGCAGGCTGGCAGAGCTGGAGGAGCAGGCCAAGAGTGCCAAGAAGGGGATGTGGAGTGAGGGGACGGGCTCCCACACCATCAGGGACATCAAGTACACCATCGAAAACCCCCGGCACTTCGTGGACTCCATGCACCAGAAGCCAGTCAATGGTAAGCTGGCACCAACCTGACCTCCATCCCTTGTGTCTGCCTGCGCCACGCTGCTCTGGTGCTGTTCCCAGCACCCTCCTGCTGCAGAGAGCTGGCTCCGCAGCAGGACCAACCTCTCTGCCTTTGCTCCACAGCCATCATAGAGCACGTGCGGGACGGCAGCGTGGTGAGAGCCCTTCTCCTCCCTGATTACTACCTGGTGACCGTCATGCTCTCGGGGATCAAGGTGAGGCTCCGTGCTGGCCCTGGCCCCTGGCAGGGGTGCTCAGGAGGCCTCTTTGCAGCAAGTTCCCCCTCAAATTTGCACCATCCTTCACTGTGCATTCTCCTCAGTGCCCTTTGGTACCAGTGCAGGGGTGGAACTGGTACCCGCTGGCTGCCAGGCTCGTAGCATCATGGAATCAGCCAGATTGGAAAAGCCCTTCAAGCTCATCCAGTCCAACCATTCCCAGCCCTGCCAAGGCCACCACTAACCCCTGGCACTGAGGCCTCGGCTCCACGGGCTGTGAACACTTGCAGGGACGGTGCCTCCAGCCCTGCCCTGGGCAGCCTGTTCCAATGCCTGAGCACCCTCTGGGCAAGGAATTGTTCCTCAGCTCCAGCTAAACCTGCCCTGGGGCAGCTTGAGGCCGGTTCCTCTTGTGCCATCCCTTGTTCCTTGGGAGCAGAGAGACCTGCTCCCTCCTCTCTCCATCTTCATGGGGCTGGGATGGAGGCACGGGTAGAGCTGCCTCATTGCCTGTGGTGCCATCCTGCTCCAGTGACATGCTGGTTGCAGCCTGTGGCTGTGCACGTGCTGGTGTGGGGTGTCACCATGGGGATGGGAGCAGGTTTGCATTAGGTGGGTACCAGCTCCAGCTGGATTATACTGGGAGTTGCTCCCCATACTCTTGTTTGCTCCTGGTAGTTTGCTGGGGCATGTAAAGGGCTGTGTTGGTGCAACAAGGCATGGAAGCATCAGGATGCAGCCCCAACCTGTCTCCTGGAAGCTACCTCCAGAGCACGAGGACTACGTGCATCCTTCCTCCCCAGGGAGGTTTCCTACCTCCACACTGAGGTTTGGGAGGCAGCCCATGCCCTGACCATGTCCCCCTCTGCCGCAGTGCCCCACGTTCAAGCGGGAGGCGGATGCACCCGAGGTCCCAGAGCCGTTTGCTGCCGAAGCCAAGTTCTTCACAGAGTCCCGGCTGCTGCAGAGGGACGTGCAGATCGTCCTGGAGAGCTGCCACAACCAGAACATCCTGGGCACCATCCTGCACCCGGCAAGTGGGGCTGCTGCTGGTGCTGAGGGGTGGCAGAGGGTCCTGGCGGGCTGTTTGTCATCACTTGCTGAAGGTCCAGGTGCCTTTAGTGGGGTTTCTGGGAGTCGTGGGCTCTTTATTGGTGGATGTAGGAGACCATGGTCCAGCTGAGCATCCCATAAGGAGAGCAGAGCCCTGGGGCTATCACTGGCTGTCTCTG
>NW_009913646.1:1105-1737 GCF_000696875.1 Nestor notabilis | reverse complement strand
CGCTGCGTGGACTGGTCCATCGCTGTCTACACCCGTGGTGCGGACAAGCTGCGGGCAGCCGAAAGGTGAGTCCGGTGCCAGGAGCCCCCACCCGCACGTGGGGTACCCCAGTGCTCACCAGGCTGGGAGGTAGATGGGGTCTCTCCTTGCAAGCCTGCACCAGCCCCGCTGCCTCTGCCAGGGCTTTGGTGGGCAAGGTACTGTGGGTCCCCACTTGGGGACAGCAGCTTGGGCATCACTCCTGCCCCCTCTCCTGCCAGGTTTGCCAAAGAACGCAAGTTGAGGATCTGGAGGGACTATGTGGCCCCCACAGCAAACCTGGATCAGAAGGACAAGCAGTTTGTGGCCAAGGTGAGTGGCTGGAAGAGCAGGGGAAGGGTCTGCCTGTGTGGGAGTGGAGGATGCTCTTGTTGGCCTCTACATGGAGTGGTTTGTGTTGGAAGGAGCCTTAAAGCTCCTCCAGCTCCAACCCCTGCCTGGAGCAGGGACACCTTCCACTAGAGCAGGTTGCTCCATGTGCAGTGCTCCCTGTGCACTCCAGAGAGTTTTGCCTTGACGACATCCCCGCATGGACTGTGGTGCACGACTGCACACCGGGATCTTGGGCAGGTTTGGGGCGGGAAGAGGTGGGA
>NW_009913646.1:364-1047 GCF_000696875.1 Nestor notabilis | reverse complement strand
GTTCTCCCCCTGCCTGCAGCTCTCCTGCCTGCAGAGGGCTGTTAGGGCTCGGCACGGCTTTCTTCCCTCTCCTGCCTGCATTGCCAGGGTGGTGTTTGGCACATCCCTGCCCTCATCCGGGGCATTTCTGGTGTGGGGCTCCATGGCACATCCCTGCCCAGCTCCAGGGCCTCGCCAGCCCCACACACAGCTCTAGGGATGCCCCGCTTCAGCGCTCCCCATGTTCCTGGCACGGTTCAGGTGGTGTAGCTGGTTCAAAAGGGAGGATGTGGTGGGAGCTGATCCCCTGCCCTGGGTGGGCATCCCTGCGGGGGGACCTCTTGCCTGGGCAGTGATGGGAAGCAGTGGGTGGTGGTGGAGCGTTGAGGGTGCAGATGCTGGGAGAGGGGCGCAGCCCACTAGATGGTGCTGCCGGGAGGAGCTCTGGTTCTCCTGGAATCCCTGGGAAGTGTGCAGCAGCAGCCGGATTTCTTGGAAAGTCAGTTTAACCCCTCTGCTCCCTCTGCATCCGGGTGGGATCCTGCACCAGAGCGCCCTTCTGCTCCATCCCTACTGGGGTCATGCCTGGACACCCCTGCCTTGCAGGGTGCTCCCGGGGGATGCTCCTTCCCTGCCTTCCTCCAGGGACACTGGTGATCCCTGCTAGAGGCAGGGACAGCAAAAAGGGATGGGGGAGAGGAGAC
>NW_009913646.1:0-311 GCF_000696875.1 Nestor notabilis | reverse complement strand
TGGAGAAGAGCATCCCGGGCCAGGCGGGGGCTCAGTGAGCTCAGGAGCTGCTGGGCAGGGCAAAGCCAGCAGCTCTTAGGATCACAGAATCATGGAATCAACTAGGTTGGAAAAGACCTTTTAAGGTCATTAAGCCCGTCTTGTGCCAGTCCCGTCTCATCCGTGTGCTGCAGCCAGTTTAATCCACTCATCCATGAGAAGCTGTCACCAGCAGCAGCTCCTGTCCTGTGGGATGCGGCTGGTTTGGGTGTTAGCTCTGAGATTATGCCCTTCTCTCCAGCTCCCTGTGGGTCAGCTCGGGTGCGGCGGGT
>NW_009913645.1:0-8123 GCF_000696875.1 Nestor notabilis | reverse complement strand
CACGGGTGTTGAAGGAATGGGAAGAAGGCACTCTCTGGGTAGCCACCCACTGCTTGGCACCTGGGCGCTGTAAACCCCGTGAGGGGATTAAAGGGCGCATCGCATGGGCTCACTCGCCTGCTTCGTCGTTGCTTGTGTTTTCATAGTTACAGAAACTGACAGCTAAATTCAGGGGTTTTCGGGTATCAACTTCAGATGCTTTTTCCTCATAGTTTTGTTCTGTGTCTGCTAAGCTACCTTTTTCTCTCTGGTCAATAATTTTTTTTAAGCAAGTATACTTTTAAGCAATTTCTATAGTAGAATTTTTTTTTATCAAGTGCATGGTTCATGTAGTCTGGTATCTTCTGTGCTGTCACCATACCAGTGAGCATACCGCTTGTGGTTTGGGTAATGTTCTCCTGACATTCCTGTTTACATAGAGATGCTTATGTTGTGGAGGATGAGGACTTGTGTTGTCAGAGCTCTGCTGTAGTGCAGGTGTATTTTCTTGCAACCATAGCTTTATAAGATCCTTTATGCTCCCCATTCTTATTTTTGCTTTAAGATAGTGGTGTTTTCTGATATCTTTCCATGTACCTTTTTTTTGTCTGATAAATAAACTAATGGGTGCTGACTGTGATGTCAGGATTTTTTGTTTGGGTCTTGGATATGTAGCATGAAACATTACCTACAGTGTAATGAAACCAGCCAATTGAAACGGATCGAAATAAAATGCATTTAGACATTAGAATGTACTGGTACGGTATTCATGCGCTGCGAATACCACCCTTGTTATTTTCAGTGTATTTGCATGCTTCGCATGTCAGTGAAAAAGTCGGCTCAACTATCATGTGTATTTAAATTGGTTTGCAGGGAAACATGATTAGAATATTTAAGCACTAAGAGAAACAGCTGAATGCTGGTGGAATAACGCAATGAAAGATATTTCTTAGCTAATTTTTAACTAAAACCTGCATTTTTAAACCAGGTATCAACATATGGCTTTTATTTTTATGATTGTAGCAGCATATAGAATATAGTGGGAGCACTGATTATCATTTATTTTTATTTATTTTTTAATTTTGGATCACTGCAGATAGGCAAGAATGGACACAGGGTACATTTCTAGTTGCTTGTAGTGAAAGGAAAATTCTGCATCAAAGAGAAAGTAGGGAAGTTTGTAAATCAGTGTGTTACTTAAACTGGGGGGAAAAAATCTATTTACGTTACTGACATTTATTTGTGCTAGCTTATGAAGCAAAATGGCTTTTATCTTCAGTAGCCAGACAAGCATCTCAGAAGCAGATAGCTGCAATATGTAAAAATTGTTAAGTGGATTTATTTGAATTGGCATTTGTTGTGCTCAGACTTTAGCGTGTGCTTACTTTAAAGTCTGTAAGCAGTTCGATGGAGTGGATTATTGGTGCTTTTTTTATAAGTAGGACCCCTTGGTGCTATTTAGGATTTTTTTTTTATTGTTTGGTGAGAACTGAGAACACTGAATTTACTCTTGTTATATTAATGTTTTGGAGATAGTGATGATGAATTTTTTTCTTCCCCTTACCATGCTGATTTAATTTCACCTGCATTTATTTCAGTTTAAATGTTATGGCTTGAATTTTACCGTGCTAGATGTTCTCTAAGTAAGAGCAGTGTTGTTGGCTACAAATACTACAGTTGAACTCTCTTGCTACTCAAGTGTATGAAGACCTAGAAGACTGTGAATTTTTGTGTTGGTTTGGTGTTTGGTTTTTTTTTGTTGTTGTTTTTTTTTTGTTTTGTTTTTGGTTTGGTTTTTTTTTTCTTCTTAACCTCAGATGCAAAGCAGTACAGAATTTGTTGTTATATGTCTTTGTTTTCTCGGATGTTGCTTGAAACAGCAGGCTGTTTGAGCCTCTAATAATTTTTTCTTGAGCTGCTGTCAATTGTTACAAAGCTGTTGTTTAAGCCTCACTGAAACCCACCATATTTAAACTCTACAAAGCCTTCTGACTAAACAGTTTTTCAGTATTTTAGTTCTTTGTTTTAGCATTGTGTTTCTTCAGTTGGTTGGTTTTACCAGTTCTTCAGCAAGACAGAGTAGGGCAAGATCTGATATTTGAGCAATTTAGTATGCAATCCAAAAATCTACCAAAACTAGTGGTGTAGTATACTAGTGGCAACAGGGCATAACACCAGCCATGTTTTTTGTGTGCCACTTAATTGGGGTTAAGTAGTTTCCAGTTTGGTTTTAAGGAAACATATTTGTCACCATTGTAACTCAAGAGATTGTTTTTTTGTTTCTTTTCCTCTGATACGAGTTATTGAGCACTTAGAGTATACTTTTATTAAATTTATGAAGGAAAAAATTACAGTTGCATAGACAAGAAGTATTTACTTTGCTAAGAACTCATGAGAGGAGAGTCATCACGTTTTTGCAGTGGTTCTTAATGGGCTTTATTATTTTTCCAACAGACGTCTTGGAAGTGTAGACAATGGAGGACGAGGAAAAACAAGTGCAACTCCTGAATGAAAAGCAGGTGCCAAACTCTGAGAGTGGTTATGTGTGGCATGTCACCGATATGAATCGACTGCAGCGTTTCTTGTGTTTTGGTTCAGAAGGTGGTACTTATTACATCAAGGAGCAGAAGCTGGGCTATGGAAATGCAGAAGCTTTAGTAAGACTGATTGAAGAGGGTAGAGGTTGTGAAGTTGTTCAAGAAATAAAGACATTCAGTCAAGAAGGCAGAGCAGCAAAACAGGAGCCCCTGCTTTTTGCTCTTGCAATTTGCTCACAGTGTTCTGATGCAAAAACAAAGCAAGCAGCATTTAAAGCTGTTCCTGAGGTGTGTTGCATACCAACCCATCTCTTTACTTTCATCCAATTTAAAAAAGATCTGAAGGAGGGCATGAAATGTGGTATTTGGGGCCGTGCACTGAGGAAAGCTGTTGCAGATTGGTACAATGGAAAGAATGGCATGGCTGTTGCTTTAGCAGTTACAAAGTATAAACAAAGAAGTGGTTGGTCTCATAAAGATCTTCTGAGGTTGTCCCACCTAAAACCTGCCAGTGAAGGTAATAAATTTTTATTTATCTGAAAATACTGTGTTTTAAACTGTTTATATTTACTGTAGAATTATTTAGTTTTGGAAACCAAAGTACCGTTATAGACTGATGATTTCTTAGTGATGGTATCCTGTAAATTGCACCTTAAAAACATACCAGAAACTGACCTATCTTCAAAGTAAACAGAGTTTGTTTCTTCTTTTTCTTCTGTATGTGGAGAGAAGAGAAAGTAATGTAGTTCTCTCAGTTTCTTCCTAGTTGCTTACAAATTATGAGATAACACTTTTTCATTATTTGGGAAGATCTGTTGATTTCAAATATATTAGGTTCCTTACTTCTAAGGAGAATAATACAATGACTAAAACTAGTGCTGTAAGTTGTGTGTGACTGACCTTTTTTTATAGCTGGTTGGCAGGTCTGAAAATGAAACCTGCTACCTCATTTGCTTGCTAGAATGTTAAATGCCAGTATGAAGCTGGTAATCCTGCTTGGAAAATGTTTTTATTTTCAATAGGAATTGCTATAGTCACTAAATATATTACCAAAGGGTGGAAAGATGTCCAAGAAGCTTATAAAGACAAAGCAGTTTCTGCTGACACTGAAAAACTCTTAAAGTATCTGGAGGCTGTGGAGAAAGTAAAACGCACAAAAGATGAATTGGAAGTTGCTCATTTAATAGAGGAATATGGTCTAGTTAGAGAGCATCTCCTGACAAACCATCTGAAATCTAAAGAGGTAGGTAAAATTCATTAGTTTTATAATCTCTTTAGGGTAACACTTTTCAGAGTCTTAAGTCTACATTTTCATAAAAAAATAGCCCTTATGTTGTTTTTCAAGTTATTTACCCAAGTGGCTAATTTAAAATAATGAAGATCTTGATTTGTGTGTTTATTATTTTAAAATACTCTTAATTAACATACAGATGTCAGTTCTTGTAGTTTGGGAATCTCATCTGTTTTATTTTTTTTTTCTTTTTTCCCCTTCTCTTTCTTTGATCATAGGTTTGGAAGGCATTGCTGAAGGAGATGTCCATTTCTGTATTGTTGAGAAATTTAGGAAAGCTGACAGCAAATGCAGTGCTTGAACCACGAGGTTCAGAAGTGGCAATAGTATGTGAAAGACTGAGAAATGAGAAACTGCTAAAAAAGGTAAGAACATTTTCATAATCCGTGCCAGCCTTTGTGGGTTTAATCTCTTCCTAAACTGTAGTTCTTCAGGCAACCTCTTCACAAAACAAAAGGGATGTTCATTGGAGGAAGTGTGTAGTTTATTCTTTCTAAAAACTGCAGCAGAACACTTGCACCTTTATTTTAAAACTTGTATTTATAATTTCTCATTTGATTCCCCTTCCCTCTCTATTTCTGAAACTTTTCTACAAAAGAAATATATTGACCGCTAGGATCTTTTCTTAAATTAGCACTGTGGTAAACTTCTGGTGATGGCATAAGATAACATTTGGAGTTGTTTGGAGGATTCTGGATTTTGGAAGGGGCATGAAGTCCGTTACCCGTAACTGACAAGTATCATGAAACTGCTGTGTAAAGCCTGCATGAACTCTTCAAACTTAACAAATCTAAAGGAACAATATAGTAAACCAGATACTTGTAGTAGGATCTTATATTTTTTAGTTTGTCACTTTTTATTTTTTTATTTGATTTTTTTTTTTTTAAATGGAGTTCAGTTTTTCAAAAACTTCCCGTGGATTTCTTTTGTCTGTAGGGTAGAATACATCCGTTCCATATTTTGGTTGCATTAGAAAGCTATAAAGCTGGACATGGAAGCAGAGGAAAGCTTTGGTGGCGTCCTGATGAAGACATTTTAGAAGCCTTAGATGCATCATTTTACAAAACTTTTAAGGTAATATGGTTATTCAATTTGTTAAGGTTTTTAGGAAATCTGTTTTCTGAAAGCCTCACAAATGATCAAGAAAAGTTTAATGTATTAATCATGTGTACCTATATTGTTTCTTCTTTTTTTCCATATAGACAGTTGAACCAACAGGAAAACGCTTCTTACTTGCTGTTGATGTCAGTGCATCGATGACACAAAAAGTTTTGGGCAGTGTACTCAATGCTAGCACAGTTGCAGCAGCAATGTGTATGGTGAGGCATTAACCTTCTTTTATTTATAATTATTTGCAGCTTGAGCTGCTCTTTTGATACAAAGGTGCTCTAAAGCTGCTTAGATTCCAGGAGGAAACTTACCTATGATATATTTGGGTACAGAAAATGTGACCTTGTATCTCATTGGTAGACCAGATGCTTAAAGCCAGTGGCAGCCAAATTCAGAAAGATCAATTTGAAAAAGTTGATTTCTCGTCTAAATGAAAGTGGTCAGTGCTGCATTTTTGCTTATCTTAGCTGAAAATACATTTTAATTTATTTTTGTTTCAAAAGCATTCATAGAATAATACAGATTGGATAAAGAAATTTTGGGATAATTCTTGTGTGCCTTTCAGTTATCAACATGGCCTTTGTCTCACAATCACTTTCCCCTCTAAAGCTTCTTGTATATTTATGTTATAGAGGAGTTGAACTTTTGTTGGTGTTTAAAAATTTTTAGTGTTTTATGTCAGGAGAGAAGGAATGTGGAAGTATATTTGGAGTAATTAGGGGAGTTTTTTAGCTTTGATTTTTACATGTTTATTCGCAGTATTACATTCAAAGTATAGAGTGAAGCATTAATGCATATGAGAAGCCACGGTGACTTGAATGCAAAAGGATATGTCATGTTATGGGAATGCCTTGATGCAGACATTAAAAATTCTGAATAACATAACTACATTATTTTTGGTTTCCTCTTTCTCAGGTTGTGGCACGTACTGAGAAGGATTCCCATATTGTTGCCTTTTCGCATGAAATGGTGCCCTGCCCAGTGACGACTGATATGACGTTGCCTCAAGTATTAGTGAAAATGTATGAAGTATGTAAAACAAACCAAAACAGAACAAAAGCATTAGGAAATAGCTGTTGCTAACATCAGAGTTTAGAAGTCTCAGCAGTTATATTGTATTTTCTTTATAATCAGTTGTAGTCCTGTGTTTAGTCTGTATTTGTACAGTAAAACATGGATTATTTTTTTTTTCCTTTTATATAAAAAAAGTCCAGCAAATGTCATTATTTCAACTGCTGGATATTACACATTGCAATCTAGAATGGCAGTGTTAGGTCACAGTGAGTTAGGTTGAAAAGAATATGTAAAAAGTCAAACAAACAAAAAAAAAAACAACCCTGGACAAAACTAGTAAGGGAACTGTTGTTTAACAAAGAAGCCTCTGTATGTGCTAAAACATGGAGCTTCCATTAAAATAATTTTTCCATGATTTACTACTTTCTGTATTAATGTGTTCTATGGTTTGTTTTTTTTTCTTTTCTTTTAAGATTCCAGTGGGTACCACTGATTGTTCCCTTCCAATGATATGGGCTGAAAAAACTCAGACAGCTGCTGATGTCTTTATTGTGTTTACCGATAACGAGACTTTTGCTGGAAATACTCATCCTGCAACAGCTCTTAGAGAGTACAGAGAGGTAAATATGCTTCTGACTGTTTGCAATTGATGAATACAGTACAAAATAAATACTAGTTCTAAAAGTGTCTTGGAGACTGAACTTAGAGAGAATTGCAGTAAATAATTATGTGTTGCTTAAAACTGATATATTCTGCAGTTAGGCAGAATTAGTGTGCATATTGCTCTAATTGCACGTATTTAAGACCTCTGAATTGCTAAAGGATTTATAATTAATTAATTTATAATTAATTATAATTAGGAAAGGTGTCAATAGGATAAGGTGATGGTATCTTGTGAAGACAGCTTATTAGGATTTAAATAGGCTACTGTTAAGTTGTGCAGCTTCATAATTTTAAAATAGAACTAAGAAAAATACCTTCTCCAAACACATTGCTTTTAGAAACTCTTGTTTAATCAGCAAACCATCTTTTATGCTTTAAAGAAACTATTTTTTAAATACAAGAGGTACTTTTCGGTATATGGAACTTTGTATCATGTCCACCCAGTTGGAATGAATACCAAAAATCTTTAACTTGCCCACTGTGTTTCTTTTTTCTTAATTGAAACTAGCTCCCGTTCCTAAATTTGTTCTTTAAAATAGAATTCTGTGCTCTTAATGCCACTTGCTTTGCTTTACCTTACAGGTGATTAACCTGCAAATTCAGCTCATTTAGCAGAATTGTCCAGGCCACAGTTACTGTATTTGTTCAACCACAAAAACATAATCTGTGACTCCTATTAGAGGATTCAATAATTATTACTGAAAGTTATCTCTTAGAATGAACTCCACACTAGCAAATGCAATGCTTGATATCTATCTATGAATAATCTATGAATCTTAGAATTGCAGGAAAGTTGCGTACACCTCACTGTAATTATTCCCGTTAAGTTAAATATATCTACTGCAGGTTAAGTATGATGCTAACAGTCTGCAGTTCTAGTTATGGCAGATCTAGTTACTATCAGTATGCCTGTTCAGGCAGTGGTTTGGGAGGCAAGATAGCAAGATTTGGCCCTCTGGCATGTTTAAGCTACTATGTATGTGTGTTCTGATCTTTTTTTTTTTTTTTTTCCTCTTTTTTTTTTTTTTTCCTTTCCTCTTTTTTTATTTTTTTGTCCTTCCTCTAGAAAATGGGTATTCCTGCTAAATTGGTCATTTGTGGAATGACCTCAAATGGTTTTACGATTGCTGATCCAGATGACAGAGGCATGTTGGATATATGTGGCTTTGATACAGGAGCTTTGGATGTTATTCGAAACTTCGCTTTGGATATGATCTAATTTTCTAGGCATCTGCTCTTCCCAGTGGGTCCATTGCTGGCAACAGACTACACCCTGGGAACTCCCAGCCAAATATACTTTGTTAGAATATGGCACATTATATACATATCAGAATGTTACCTTTTTGTGAAGGGAAAAGAAGAAAAGCAGATGAGAAATCTCTTTTTTTTTTTTTTTTTTTTTCCTTTTTTCCTGTTGCACACAATTTAAAGTAACAGTGGGAAGTTTGCTAAAAGTAGCTACAGGGTTACACAATATATAATTTAATTTCATTTATAATAGATTATAAGTACTGAGAGATTTTTAATTT
>NW_009913644.1:518-860 GCF_000696875.1 Nestor notabilis | reverse complement strand
CACACTGGGATCTATACCAGTATGATGCTGGGCATGGTCCCGGTATAGATCCCAGTGTGGTCCCAGTATAGCGCTGAGCACAGTCCTGGTACGATCCCAGTACTGCTCCAGTATGGTCCTGATACAGCCCTGGTGTGGTGCTGGGCACAGTCCCGGTATGGTCCCAGTACTGTGCTGGGCACGGTTCAGGCGCAGTCCTGGTGTTGTCCCAGTACGGAACTGGTACTGTCCCAGTGGGGTCCCAGCATGGTGCTGAGCATGGCCCTGGTGTGATCCCGGAACGTTCCCACTACACTTCCAGTGCGTTCCCAGTATTGTGCTGGGCACAGTCCTGGGACGGTT
>NW_009913644.1:0-224 GCF_000696875.1 Nestor notabilis | reverse complement strand
CCTCTCCCTGGACCCCCCTCCCCATTTCCGCTCCCAAATCCCTCTTCTCTTCCCCTCTTCCCATACTTGTTCTCCCCATACCCTTACCCCATATCCTTACCCCTCTCCATAGATGCCCTCCCCATATCCCCCTAAATCCCCTTCCCGTTCCCATAGACCCCCCAAATCTCCCCCACTTCCCCTCTCCTCATATCTCCCCAAATCCCCATTCCCTCTCCCAGACC
>NW_009913643.1:353-587 GCF_000696875.1 Nestor notabilis | reverse complement strand
CGGAAATAGTGGGAAATGGGGAGAGAAAGGGAAAGGAATTAGGGGAAAATGAGAAGGGAAATAGGAGGGAAACAGAAAGGAATTGGGGGGAATGGGATATTAGGGGGATTTGGGAGGAATTGGGAAAAGGGGAAGGAAGTGGGAGCAAATAGGAGAAAACAAAGGAAATGGGAAGGGAAATGGAAGAGGAAGTGGATGAGGAGGGGGAAATGGGGTGGGGATGGGAGGAAATTC
>NW_009913643.1:0-231 GCF_000696875.1 Nestor notabilis | reverse complement strand
CTGGGATAAAACCCCCAAATCCCACCCCAAAACTGGGATAACCCCCCAAAAACTGGGATAACACCCCCAAAAACTGGGATAAAACCCCCAAACCCAACCCCAAAACTGGGATAACCCCCAAAAACTGGGATAAGCCCCCCAAATCCCATCTTAAACTGAGATAACCCCCCCAAATCCTACCTTAAACTGGGATAACGCCCCAAAAACTGGGATAAAACCACCACATACCAC
>NW_009913642.1:21635-68534 GCF_000696875.1 Nestor notabilis | reverse complement strand
CTTAAAAAAAAATATATATAAAACAATAAATAATAAAAATATTGGGGTGTTGTGGGATTTTCATTTTTTTTTCTTTTTTTAAATAATCTTTTTCCACTTGAAACAGTCATGGTGGGACCAGTCAGGCTGAATAACGGGAACGGTGGTTTGCTGCGGGTTAGTGCTGCAGTTCGATATGCTCCTGGAGCTGTCAGGCTCGGAGCGGAGGAGGGCTTGCTTGCGAGTGGCTTTTTAAACCCTGGGATTTCAAACGCTCCTTGGCATGAGTCGCAGCTCGGCAGCCCTGCACAGAGCAGATGTGCGGAGGGAAGGGAGATGCTTACTGCTGAAACCCAAAAGAACGTGTCAGGATGGAAGGATTCAGAGAGTGGGAGCTGGGCAGGGAGAAGGGAAGGGTGCATTTCTCTTCTGCTTTGTTTTCCAAGGAATGGTTTAAATTAATTGCTTCTCCTTTAAAAGGAAAAAAACAACCCACAATGTTATTGGAGTTGTTTTGATGGAATGAATTTTGATTTATTTTTTTGTGCAGCTGACCCAGCTCTCCCCAAAGGGAAACGTATTTTATTCGTGCTGTTTTGTTTAGATTTTCAGGGTAGGTTTGGAGTTTTGGCTGATGAGAAAAACTGGCTATGCAGGGGAGGATGTAGCAGGTGATTGCTTATGATGGTACTTGTTGCATCATCAAGATCTAGCTGATTAAACCTTAGTGTGATATGGTCATTAATAGCAGAAAAATTTATATGAAAAGTAAGTATAAATGAAGTCCTAAAGCAGATTTCAGAGTTGTTATCCTTTTGTGAAGCTTATTAATGTAATGGAAAATGACTTAAATGAAGTGCTGTTGGAAGGTTTATCAGTTGTATATGTATTTAGCTAGGATTATTTGAAAGCATTCATAAAGAAAAGAGGATTTTCTTGTGCATTACAAATTAGTTATGATGATTTGGGATAGAAGACTGTGATAGGTCAGCAAACTAAGTATGACGAATTTGTGTACACCTGTCCTCACCCTCCTCCCCACCATGTATACCCTGACCTTATACCATTACAATACTTCGTATAGATTTTAGGATAGGAGATTTCCTCCTAAATCTTTGATAACTTGCCTGGAATTAATTTTATTAGCCAGCCAAACCCTGGCTTTCGAAGAAGTCTACCAGGAGTATTTGTTTCTCTTTCTAGTCTTAAGAGTGGAAGAGAAAGGGTTATGGGAATGGTATGGGAGAAACTTCAGCCTGGGAGGGAAGCTGTGGGTGTGATCTCATTGCAACAGGTCATTGTCCTGGAATAAATGAGAAAGAAAAGTTGGGCAAGCTTCTTGTAGAGCCCTCTTAAGTGGCAAGTGAACAGGAGTTTGAGCACAGATCTCACAACTCCAAATTATTTAAACGTACTGAGTGTGTTCTGGCAGTGCTGAAGATCTTCACTTTTATTTGGTTTTGCCTATTTTCACATCCTTATCATCGTGGCTCTGAGGGTTTTTTTTTTTGCTGTTAAACATTCACTAAATTTTCCTAGAAAGTCCAAGTTTTGTTCCCTGTCATCATATACTTGCCAAATTTTGAACTAGCTCACATTTTCTGTTGCTTTCTCTTGCCATAATCTTAGCTTTAAGAAACGTGTATGTGTAAATGTACCTTGGTAAGCTGATCAATGGATTTAAAGTTGAAACCTTTCTGACATTGTTTGACTGCTTTCAGAGGTTGCAAATTATGCCCCCCGGGATGTCCTGTGCTTTCAGTGTGCTGGGGTGCCAGCCTGCAGAGAGAGTGTGACTGCTGCAGATGGTCTGCTTAATCCAGCACTCCTTGGCCAAGCAGAGTTTGAAGCAGAATTCAGTGCTCATGCTGGACTGCGCCCAGAATAGAAGAGTGTGTCTCCATATCGTTGCAGGTGATTAAATGAGGCTGATAGATTCCTGAACCACCAGTGCATGACAAAGCAATGTTACTGAATGAAACGATTCAGCTTTTAGTATCAATGTACCCAAGAGTTTCTCAGTAATGCAAACATAACAAGAAATGAAGAATTGCAAGACACTGCAGCTGCAATACAAGCTAAACTCTCCAAGACCTGAAAAGTGGGAAATCTTAGTATAGTGGTGCAAGTGAATTGAAGGAGTTATTCATAATGCAGCTGAGAGGCAGCCATCAGGCTGACTTGCACAAACAGGTTGCACTCTACTAGAGCACTTACAAGTATGGCCACTAGACACTTTATGAATTCTGTGATGAGGACAGATGTCACCCTGGGAAACATCGAGATAAAAAGATGCTCAAATGTCACATGTAGCTTTGGTAGATACTGGGACTTGAGAGCATTTTTAGCAAGTAGATAACTAACCAGTCGGAAATGCCTGATACCAGAGGTAGTCAGTAGTTCAATATGTGATGTGACACACGCAGAATGCATGGCATTGTACAAGTATGCAGATGCGGGCTGCTCTGCAGCTGGATCACTATGTATGCCTCTGGGGCAGCTTGTTGCACTGAGGTCTGAGCCTGGAGTTACCAGCTCTTCTGCTGAGAGCAGACCCAGGGAATAGTATCAGCTGCTTTGTTTGACAGCATCTGCAAAGTTGAAGCATACTTCAACTAGTAGAAAGCCCAAGAAATAGGCCGATGGACTTTTCTAATGTTTGTTATGCAAATGGACAGAGCAGTGTGAGAGCCTGCCATGTTTAACAGGCAGCAGAGGATGCAGACCAGACTTGAATGTCAGGTGGGATATGTGCCTGATGCCTCTGGAAATTTACTGACTGCCATCAGGATAGCTGTGCTATCAATGAAATGGCTGGCTAAGTGAAACCACGTCCATACTGACTGGATAGTGAAATGAACTTTTTAACACCTACAGATAGTCTAGTGCTAATAGAACAACACGAAGGAGCTTGCTTTCTTTGTGCCCTGTTAAGTTAGTAGTGCCTGCAAAAGGACTTGATCTCAAGTGAGAAGGACATTTATTTGGATTATTTTTAGTTATAAAAGGGACAAAGTACTTCCACTGAACTTTCTGCAGACAGTAACTCTGGTGATCAATAAATTACTTGCCTTTTTTAAAAAAGAAAAACATGCATAGTTTCTTATACAGCTGATAAATTTTGCTATGATTTCTATACTGAAACTTGTGCTAATACTCAAATAACATAGCTGACTAAACTTTCACCATGATAGAGGAAGAGTGAGCATGGCTTAGAAACATGCAGTGTTGGCCTCACCATTCAGTAAACCATTGCACAGAAGATGAGCATTAGCAAATGAAGGGTAGCAGTGACAGTCAGAGCACCGAAGAGCTGTGGAATTAATGTTGGTGCTTGGAAATCTCTAATGGTACTACTACAGTCGAGTGCAAGTCAGTTACTCTTGAAGCAGCCGATGGGGGAAGACAGGTTGTCTCAAATGCTGGAGGGCTGCAAGATCTGCAGTATTTGCAGTCTTTCCTCAACAACGCATGAGGTAGCAGTCTGATGGTGTCCTGGATGATGCTTCAAGACCCTTAGGTAATCCATTTGCAACAGAATTATTTTGTATGCCTCTGGATTGATTGTACAAGTGCAGTGAAATTGCTTTACTACTCTTATTAGCTCAGAGTTTACCGTTTGATCACAACAAAACTAACAGCAGCAAACCGCTGTTACAGTTCAATAGAAGTTTTCAGTTAACAGTAACTGTTTGTTTTCAATGCACTCTTGTGCGGAAGTCTTAAATTAGTACCTCTCTGAGCCCCCAAGCTGTTGTGAGCAGATTTTCCCTTCGTCCATTTTTCCATGGAGAGATGATCTTGAATGTGATGCTTTTCTTGATTTGGGTGGACTGAGAAAGGCCCAAAGTGGGCTTAAATCTAATATAAACATGACTTGAAACACACATAATGCTTTGTTAGACTTACTTTTGTTTGTTTTCTGAGATTCTCCACTGCACATTACTTTGCTAGCTTGCATATATGCTATTTAAAAATAGAAGATCAGAAGGAGCTAGTTTTTGTCTGAGATGAGAGGTAGGGTTCTGCATAAATGAAAACTTGTAGGGACTCGCTGAGGCTTTCTGACTTGGCACAGTAAAACCAGGTTTGAACCTAACTGGCTTGTGAGCTTCTCTTTTTGTAAAACGGCTCTTTCTCCTTAACTCAGAAAAGGAGTTGTGCCTTGTGCTGAGAATTTCTCTTCTGCTAGTTCCTCATGGTTCGAAGCTGACGATCCAGAGGCGATGTAGGAATTGCTTCAAATGCATCCCATATCTGGAGATTATTGTGAGGGTGAGAGGAAGATGATATTTCCTAATACAGAGGTGCTGAAAATGTTCCTTTTCATAGTCTTGAAAGGTGGTCTGCAGAATTAAAACAAGATACCACATAAAAACAGCTACATCAGTCCTATTTTCAGTGTGCTACACATGGCAGTGGAGAGGGAAAGGATGAAGATCCTTCACTGCTATATCAAAGTTGCCTTGATGCTTCCCCAGATTAAAGGCACTTGCTTTTGTGTGAGATATTGCTTCTTCCTCCAAGATGAGCAATGCCGTAAGATAAGTTTCTTGAGAGGTACCAAAATTACTTTCAATATACACACCTATTCCCACCAAACGTTCCAAAGCATGCTCCATTATTTTAGCATTTTATAAATCTGAGCCTTTTGATTGCTGAAATTTCTCTCTAATTATGCCCACATTACAATTCCTTATTATTTTCCGGCCTGGGTCCAACCCCAGCCGCCAACTTGGACCCCCGCAGCCGCTCGCTCACTCCCCCCCTTTTCCTTCCTCCCCCCGCTCCCGGAGGGATGGGGAGGAGAATCGAAGGAATGTAACTCCCACGAGTTGAGATAACAGCTCTCCAGTAACTAAGGTATAATACAAACCACTACTGCTACCAGTAATAATGATAAGAGGAATAACAAGGGAAAAGGACACAACCGCTCACCACCCGCCGACCGATACCCAGCCCGACCCGAGCAGCGATCTGGGCCTTCCGGGTAACTCTCCCCAGTTTATATACTGGGCATGACGTGCTGTGGTATGGAATACCCCTTTGGCCAGTTTGGGTCAGGCGTCCTGCCTCTGCTTCCTCCTGGCTTCCCCTCCTCTCTGGCAAAGCATGAGACTGAGAAAGTCCTTGGTCAGAGTAAACATTACTTAGCAACAACTAAAAACATCGGTGTTATCAGCGTTGTTCCCAGACTGAAAGTCAAAAACACAGCCCTGCACCAGCTACTAAGAAGGAGAAAAAATGACTGCTGTAGCTGAACCCAGGACATTTACCCATTCTGCTTCAACCTTCCTCTGAAATAAGTCTTCAGTACTGCAGCAGCTTTGTAATTGTAAATTGAGCTGCCGGTCTCACTTGTTCATTGCATGGTGGTCTGTTTGTTCTTTTAGTAATGCTAAATCCACAAGGAATTCATAAGCACTTCAC
Organism: Nestor notabilis; assembly: GCF_000696875.1. Classification (NCBI taxonomy): domain Eukaryota; kingdom Metazoa; phylum Chordata; class Aves; order Psittaciformes; family Psittacidae; genus Nestor; species Nestor notabilis. Next base: position 63,125 of record NW_009913642.1, on the reverse strand, counting down.
CCTCCAGGTGACTAGAATGGCAATGATATCCTTCCTAGCTGAGAACTTATTTTATTCTTGTTTTGGAGAGCTAAGGGAGGTTCCGTTACTGCCAAATGCTTTCATTTGGCAGTAAAGAGTTGCCTTTCACTGCAGAGATGGGATCTTGAATATATCTCTTAGTTTTCTTCTCTTCCCAGTTATCTCCATTACCTGTGGTGGCTAGGTGTTTTTTTCTAAACAGAGTTTTTAGTCAGACAGGTTCTCACTACATACTCTAAAATGCATAGGCTATTAGGCTAAACAATGTTTCAGTGATCCAGTTAAATTCTCTAAAATTAATCATAAGACATTTCAAAGCCAGATTTTCATGATACTTAAGCATCTACAGTGCAGTAAACACCAAGGAGTATTTTCGGCAACATGGGAGAAGAGTAGGTGTATTGCTACAACTACAACCAATAGGTGTGAAGTGCCTAAAAACCTCTGGAAGTCTGTCTTTTCATGTGGAACTTAAAGCCACAGTAGGAAAACTGTTACAAATGAAGTGGAGCACTTACCGCACCCTTCTTATTCAGTATGGTCCCTAAGTGAAATTAGTCTACACTGTCTGGGTGCACAACATGCATGTAGGTTCATTTGACTTTTGTTGTCTGTCCTCAGTTCCTTGTAAGAGTAAAAGAAAGTAAGTAGGAAGATTTTCAGTTTACTGAGGCAACATACCTCTCCTCAAGTCACTGAAATAAGATTTCATCTTACCCATGGCCTAAACCTTTTTTTTTCAAACTGTGTATTTTGGAGAGTTTTATTGCTGGCATCGTGGAATATTTTAGGTTCAAAGGGTGGTTGCCAAGTCCCACCACCTGCTCCAAGCAGCGCTAACTTCAGTGTTTTGTAATTGTCTATGGATGAAGATTGTGCAGCCTTTCTGGGTTCCTATTTGTGTGCTTCACCAGTCTCATTGAAAACTTTGCCTGCTGCGACTGTGTCTGTTGCCTCTTGTCTGTTCACTGTGCGCCCCTGGGAAGAGTCTGGCTCTGTCTTCTGCTCATCCCCCTTCCATGCATAGAGGAATATTAAATAGAAGCAAGCAGATATTACATGGAAATAATCCTCAGCTTAGAGTGATTAGATATTTCTTTGATCTAAACAGAACCAGAATGCTACAGTGTTCATACTAATATCGCAAACATGCTTGAAGTTAACAGACTGAGGATGTACCCTTCCTGTATTCCCCATGTTCTTACCCTAAAAGCATCTGTTGCCAGACACTGTCAAATATAAGATAGATGAGTTGGTGGGCTTCTGATCTGACTACTTTTAGCAGTTTTCATGTTCCTAAACATACATGATGATAGAATGATGCAAATAGCGACAAAAAGTTGGGGAATTGCTTTATATTGCTCTCCACCCCCATCCTACCACCCATGGCCGAAATTTCTTGTTGAAATATGGAAGTAATCCTAGTTGGTGAAGAATGTCTCTGGTTTCAGGCCTTCAGTTAAAGATATATATACTACAGAAGAAAAATCAGTTCGTTTATAAACAGGGAGATGTAGACAGTGAGATGGATTCTCTGGTAGAATTGCAGGTGTTTAAGCTCAGAGAGTAAAAATTGTAAATAAAACTTTACTGAAATGTAGTTAATAGAGGAAGTGTATTTCCACTGTTATCATTGCACTTCCTGCATCATTCACCACGCTTCTTCATAGATGACAGAACAGGAAAAAATAGAGAGCAGAGAATCCAGCAGGAACCAAATGGCCATACTGATGAAAAATATTAGCTATGGGTATTTTTAAAAGTAGCATTAGCAAGACTGTATAGGATTAGTGTAAGTTATTAACATCTTGCCTTAACTGGCGTATTGGGATGGATGTGTTATCATTTGGTAATCACCCTTTGAAAAGCTGATGTCAGCTGCTGATTTTTTTCCCCCACAATCCTTAAAAATAAGCACATGTTTTCATGGGCTCTGTTTAAAATGCAAGCCCACCTCTCAGAGCAGTTTTCACACATGGATCTTCTGGCAGCAGCTGAGTAGGTCTCCCCAGGAAGCAGAACAGACAGCAGTGAAAAGACTGCTTGTGTCTTGACTAGATCCATAAAGCCAGAGGTGGCTGGTGAAGGATTTGTTTATATTTGAGTTATCAACAGTAAGGAAGAAAATATTCTTTTAGACAAATAAACAAATAAATAAATAAAAAAGTCTAGTTGCCCAGAAGCCAGATTATATGTTCAAGCTCTTTGAAACCTCAGGATATGATGTTATATCCACTGGCAGAGATCAGAATTTCAAAATGTGGTAACGTGGTGCCAACATCTGTGGACACGCAAGAAATTTCTTCATGTGTTCCTATTAAAAACAGCAACACGAGCATCGCCCAGCAGTTGCGCTTGCTGCTGCTCGGCCTGAAGCCTGGGGCTGCAGGGGTGGGAGGAGGCTTGGTCCCAGCAGGCAATGGGTGCTGCAGCACTGTGTTGCCATCAGCAAACAGTGGCAGCTCATGAAATTGCTCTTGATGCATGGCACAGTGGGCAGGCTGGAGCAGGAGTATCCTGGTGGGAGGCATCCATGACTGGTGAAATGGGAGCAGCAGTCACCTGGCAGCCTGGGATGAGAAAAATAGACCAGGACAAGCTACAGAAGCTCAAAGGAGGTAGAGAGGGGAAAGCAGTTCAGGTGAAGAGTCCGTCTTATGCCAGAGGGTTACAGTGCCAGCGCGTTCAGAGTGCTCTCACTGCTGAGTGGTAAGAGTAGAATAAAAGGATTTATTTGTTTGGAGTGAACTTTGTATTGATTATTAAAGAACTGCAGTTAGCACTAAGGTGCTCTAAGGGAGCAAAATAACCTAGGAAAATGTGAAGTTATAAGATAAAAATGTAAATATCTGCTGTTGTGTATAAATGATTTCTCCCTGAAGACTGCAGAATATCTTATGGTGAAGGAAGTAACTCTGATACCATGTTTCGACTATACATGATTTTCTTTAATACTCTCTAATCCTCTAAAAATATATCCTGAGATTTCTGCCTACTGCTTTGTTGTTGCATTGCGTTAACAGTCATCTGTTCTCTCTTGGCCAAATGGATATGCACTGATGCAGCATTAGTATTGATTAGATCTGTTGAGTATGCTGCCTGCCTAACCATGCATAGTTTGTGTTGTAATTTGAGGTGCATTTGGACATAACATCAGGTAATTTCAAAGCCATTTATGGCCCACTATACCTTCTGGTAGTGGGCTTTTGTTTGCCTCGCTTTTCAGAAATGCTTAAGTCATGGTTGAATTTGGTTCCTCTATGTTTTGCAGTCTCAGGTCAGATTTGGATGTGTTTAAATGAACATAAAATTTCTGTAGAGGAAGATGTTGTGAAGACCTGGGTAGTGCTATTTGTCTTGATTATAAAAGTATATCAGTACTGGAACAGAAATGCCTTTGGAAAACATGTGTTTGGTATGTTGCTTTAAAACTTTCAGGTCTTGGAATAAATATCCATTGCCTCAAAGTTTGATTAATTCAGATTAAGGCAGGGAAGAATATGTGCTAGTTACTTGCCAGTGCTTTCCCACAAAAGCAAGAAAATGAGTAACCCAGTGTTCTTCCCAAGGCCAGGTTGTGCAGACACACTCACTAGAGTAACTTGCAAAATTTCGAGTAAACCATCACATTTGCTAATCCCTACCCAAGCAGATAGAGCTTGAGCTGGAACACAAGCCAAATTGTTTTCAGCCGCACTTATTTTCACATTTATTGTTTACTTTTTATTGTTGTATTAGTTTCATGTGAATAATTTTTATATTAATGCCTTATTAATTAGAAAACATATGAGTGATCAATAACTGTTGCTTTCATGGACTTATAAGGCTGGATATGTAGATATCTTGTTGAGTGCCTTGTTGAGTAACCAATATCATGAGTTCATATATATCAATATCCTCATGATATTGAGAACTTTATCAGGTTTTGATGGTTTTTCTCTTTGATTTTTTAGGAGATTTTTCTACTGTGTTAGCTATGTTCCATTAGATTGCTTTCAACTATGAGAAGTTTAATCACAGATTAAACCAAGGACCTAAAAGAAACAGATTAATCACTGAGGACCTGAAAGCATCTTGTCAAAAAAGCAGGGGCTGTGCTAAACGTGAAATGAAGGTTACATACCCCAAGTGAGTCTTTCATCTGGCTGTTCATTTCAGTAACAGTCCAGAAGCCCTTGTTGGAATGGAATAAACTAGATACATATCTTATTATAGAAAAATATTCTTTTTTCCATAAACTTATGACCTCTGTTTGGATAAACAGCCGCCTAAGTCTGGAGCAGGCGCCTGACTTTGGTACCTGGCTGCCTCTGCTGTTTGTCCTGTTGTACACAGCACTGGCAGTTCCCGTTCTTGTTTGTCACTTTTGGATGAACTACATCAAATTCACAGTTTCATTTGCTAAACCAATTGTCTTCTTAATTAAATGCATATGTATTTGAGTGCCCCTCGCTTTAGCATGTGAACTGGTTGGAATAAGCTGTGAAAGAAGAGTGTCATCCAGAGACTGGTAAGAAAAGCAGCTTTTCCACATGCAGATGATCACCAGTTTGATTTTGACTTTCTGAGGACCAAATTCATCTGTACTTACAGTGAGGTGTTGAAATGCAGTACTTTTAACCAGAACAAGCGCAGTTGTTGGTTTGGTTTTTCTGGGGTTTTTTGGTTGGTTGGTTGGTTGGTTGGTTGGTTTTTTGTTTGTTTTAATACCAAAACTATTAATATTTTCCACAAATTTTCATTTTAAATATATCACCTTTTAAAAAATGTCTGACCATTGCTAGTCACCATATAGCAATAGTCTTGTTTGCTGATTCCAGAGTTCCTACATACAGTGTAATCACTAAGTCCCACTTATTGTCGTCAATTCAAACCAGATGGTGCTTCATACTGAATTACCTCTTACACAGACTATCACAGAAATTACAAGGAACTTGGCAAGTACTACCTAGTATCTAGCACATTGCTAGATAGGATAGGATAGATAGGATTGCTCCTATCTCATCATACCTAAGTATTATTTAATATTTTTGTTTATACATTACACTTGGAAATTTCAGACTTAGGTGTTTTATACAGTAAAATCAAATTTCTACGTTGTAAATCCATGTAGCAGGTCAGCACAAGAGAGGCTGCTATGCTGTTAATTCAGTCCCTTGTTAGTGCACACTAATCCCCCATGTAAGTAAGCCCTTACTTAAGCTCATTTCAGTGTAAATCATTTCCATAAGATGAGCTTGCATCCATAACCAAAAAGCTTTAGATAGTCTTATATACACCTAATACTAATCATACAACCATTTCTGAATTCGATCCAGTATTTTCTACCCCTACGTGCTGAAGGGAACCTGCCCTTGCCCTCCTTTTTTAACCACATTTTTTTGTCGTCGGCATTGCAATCTTTATTAAGCGTACCAGCTGGAAAATAGAAACAGATGGCTCTAATTATTTGGACATCATTTTGTCACTAAAAATCAAATTACAAAAGCTTTCATAGAATAACTTTCGTCATCTGTTAAGTTTTCTGTTTTTATTTTGGGAGAAACAGACCAAGTTTATTTTTATATCTGGTGCCTGCATCCTTTGCCAGCTAGTTGAGGGACAGCTGTTAATTGTTTATCCTCTACTTGCCTGCAGATCACTTAGTTTCCCTGCCAGGAAAGCCCTCCAAGCTGCCAGGTAGGTGACAGCATTTTGATATTGTAGTCACATTGCATATAAGGGTAAGGCCACATTATGATTTATGTGAGTTGTCAGGTCCAGCGTCTTATAGAGCCGAAACTCAAGTGACTGTAGCATTAATTTAGAAGGAGCCAAACAAAGTGAGTAGAGAATAGGCAAGTATGCCAGAAGCTGGCCCTGCTGCAATTACTGACATCTTCATGGGCTGCTTTTTGTATTTGTGTTTTTGAGTGAAACAGTATAAATTCTCTTTGATAAAAAAATAATTTAATTAGACTAGTGGAAATTTCAAATAGCTTCAAGCTAATAAAAGTTGAGGTTTCTGTTGGAATATATATATGCACACATGCATGGATGTGCACATTTGTCTTCTTAGATCCAAATTACAGTGTTATAAATGGTTTTCTGTATTTATCAGCTTGCCACATTTCATACAGCTGGATGCTTGCCACTTCCTGCTGTCTCAGAGTAACACCAACAGAGTGAGTAAGTAGCCGTCTTTTCATTCAGATCTTAAAGTTATTCTTACTACTACTACTACTATTGCAGGAAAGGTGACTGGTATTTTATGGACTCCCCTGAAGGCAAGATCCCCTCTTCAAAGCCTATATAATCCAAACATTCCTCACATCTTGCTGAGGTTGCAGGCTCTGTGTAACCCCCGGTATTTATTGCCTTCCAAATGCCACTTTGTAAGCATTAGTAGTTTATATTTCATCTAGTATTGCCAGCAAACTGTAATCTGAGTTTACAAATGAGTCACAGGAGACATTTTCAGCTTTTGACACTGTTCATCACCAGGAGCTGAATAAACGAGGCCAAACCATACAAGTTAGCATCTCTTCAGCACAGAGATAAGGCAAGACACCTTTGGGTGTGAAATTCATAGTGCATTTCTGAATAGAGTTTCTTCAACAGCGAGTACCCATATGGTGAAGTAAAGCGTAATGCATACAACAGGAAAGTACTACTTGCCCAGAATTACATCTGTGTAATATTCCTCTATATAATAACCCTCTGTATGGAGGTATGTAGATGTAAATCCTGAGCATACCTAACAGATAAGCTAGAAAGGAAGAAAAGAAAAAGGATCCTTTCTCTAACTCCCCAGTTTAGCCTCTTCGGTATGCATTGCCAGAAATGAGGCAGTGTTCTGATTTACTGCACACATGCTGCTAAGATTACATTTGAGGGAAGAAGAAAGGAGTTTAACATGGTTAATTTCTGTGCCCAGGCAGCCCTGCTCTGAAAGCATGGTGCAGTCTGTGCTCAGTGCCACTGAATAGCCATAGCTGTATTTCCTTGCAGCACCTCCCTGTTCACTGCCTGCCCTTACACGACTTCTTGCACCTTTTCAGGAGTAAATGCTACACAGGGTGACATTTTTTCTTGCTGCCTAATTGCTGGGAACAGCAGTGGCAGTCCCCTGGTGCAGCCAGCACCAGCAGACACATTTCATTTCTTTCTGCTTTTACAGTAATGCTAACTTTGGTGAAGAGTCATGTTGGTGGCAGCCATCCTATGATGGCTAGAGTGCATCAGACTGATGAGAAGGCTTGAAGGCAGCTTTCTGCTTTGAAGCCATAGCTCTTGTACCATTTCCTGTATCTTTTCAGCCCCAGAAGCTTTTCTGTCAGCCTTTCTGCTCCAGACTCCCTGTTCTGCAGATGCTTGGGGTGTGTTATGCATCTCACCCAGTGCTCCCTATTGCTGAACACAACTCGCCCTGGGGAGCACTCCCAGTGTGATTGTACAGCTGAGGGGATAATGCCCACAGCTAGAGCTGTTGTACGAGGTGGGAGCTGTAGTGTGTGCACTTCGTAGATGAGTGAGGAATAATAGAAGGCAGAATGGAGAAGTAGCAGCATAGGAGATTAGGAGCTAGCAACAGGAAAAAAGAAAGGCTATTCTCACCATTTTCAAATGACTGCTTAAATACTACCAGTGAGGTGATAATAACCATCTGGAACCTGTTCTGTCACCTAACTCCTTTCTCACAGACCAGAATCAGCCTTGTCCCACACCCAGTGCATTGCTGAGTTGCACACCAGCAAAATTTGGTGATGGGAAGCAGGCCCTTAGCTGTCACAAGTTGCCTGTGTGAGTGCTCTGCATGGCTTAGCCGCTTTTGACTTGATCAATAAGAATCTCCATCAGGCAATTCGGACTCTTCTTGTTGACAGTGAGAGCTGAGTAGGTTAGCTGTAGGCTGCCCTTCTGCTGAATTTAGCCAGTGATAAATCTGAATTTGTTTAAATAAAAAAAAAACAAAACCAGAGAGTTGATGGGGTTTTATTCATGTGCTGGAGATAAAGGACAGTGAAAGAGGTGTCAAGCTATTTAATGTATTTGTGCTTACACAGGCAATGATACACTGCTGGTTTACGTCTGGTCTCCTACCTTTTTCATGGGGAATTCCCAGGTTTTACAGCACTGTAAGTTGGTGATACGGAGTCTGGGGAGACCCAGAGGATTTAATGTTTGTTAAGAGTGGGATTTGATATCAGTGCTCCTAATAATACCAAACTATGATGGGCAATTCTTTGTTGAACTGAAGTTTGTGTTGTCAGTTAGCTCTGTGCCCTCAAAGTGCAGCAGTTACCCAGAGAGAGTTTTATGCTAGTACAGCTTTGCCCTTTCCACATCACCATCATAACTTCCTTAGTATTTTTCCCAGTCTGTTTCCCCTGGTTTTGCATTTTTTAATATAAATATGTACTGTTAAAGTAATGAAGGCTACTCAAGGAAACTTGATTATAGGGGCTATAAAAAGAACTCAGAAGTGTGTATTTGATTTGCATGAAGTGGGGAAGCGAATGCTGTGCCTTGCTTCAACAGGCTGAGCATGTGTCTACTGGAATAAGTGTCCTGAATGGGCTAAGCTTTCCTTTTCCTCTGTTTTCCATTCAGGGTTTCAACATGGGCACCCAGCCACACACTATGACCAAGGCAGAGATCCCTGACTATGTTCTTTACACCGTAGGAACATGTGTGCTCATTATTGGCTCCATTGGCATCATCGGAAACCTCCTAGTTCTCTATGCATTTTACAGGTACAAAAATTCCTTTTACAGTTCACCTGACTGGTCTTAGGGTTCACATGTGTATGTGTGTGCAGATGTTCTGCATTGGTTCCCTCTTCGATTAAATATCCAAGCGATAGCTTATTGTACCAAACAGGGGAAAGGAAACACCCCCTACTTGCCCCTACACATCCATACACATCACTGATGACCTCAGTGTAAGTTCCTGAGAATACCTTGTTCTATAAACAATTTCAGCTGAAAGTTTAAAGAAGAGTTTAATACTTTTAATGACAGAAACCACAGTTTCGTGGTTGCAGACTTTTCACTCACCCTGTAGAATGTACAGAAATACATGACAAAAACTGATGCACGTCCCAGCAGCCCAGATGTCCTGGAAGGACCAAGAAAGCAATGTGCTACATGATGCGAACTCATGCCATCAGTGTATTCCCTGCTTCAGGCAGATCATAGGATTTCTGTCAGTTTGTTTGCTCACTTGGCTTCTGACATTGTAATAGACAACCAAAGCAGTACTGCAGCTGGAGTATGCAAAAATCTCATGGAAAAAAAATAGCCACCTTCTGTCTTACACTGTGATGCTGGATTTCAAAATCCACCTCTCTCACTGCTTGCTGTCATCATACGTGTTTATGCAGAGGGGCTTACAATGCTAGAAACACTGGTGGGGTTATGAACCAAGCATTAGTTTCTTATTCTTAAATGTTTATGACAAATAGATTACTTTAGTTATTTTGAATAACTGGCTTTTAATATGAAATAGAGAAGAAATTGGATTCCCTGTGACTGTAGATACCTTCATGATTTTTGAAATGCAGCACAAGCTCTCTGTTTTGCTTGAAATTTGTTTAACAGGTGTGATAAAAGCATTAAACTGTCAAAGTAGGAAAACCTCCATAGGCAGATGAGCACCTGCAAAGGTGTGAACTCTGCACCCTCTCTCACCCAGCTGTTGCAGGCAGTTACGAGACCCGAGGTTTTGATAGAATTGCAGCAGCATTGAGATGGCTTTCTCTATTTCTTTTTCAGTATTAATTTATCAGCCTGAGGAAAGAAATTCACGTTTATCTGCAAATACTGGCATTTTAAAGCACATCAGAAAGGCCTCAGTTGTTCAACTATCTACACTAAAGGAGGTGTTTGAGGAAAAAGAAACAAGTCTTGAAAATTACTGCATGCAATTTGCAAGAATAAAGTTATTTATAAGCTCTGCTTCTTCCCTATGTTTCACAGAGTGTGCCGAGTTACCTCTTTTTGTATTGTATGTACCTAGCTCTGTGAAAAGTCCTGAATTCATACTCTAGGTATCGGAGCTTTATGTTTCGCCGTGCAACTAATACAGTGGTTGACGTTGAGGGACTGGTTCACTGTTACACCTTCTCAGTATATCCTTCAAAAGTGTCAGCTTTAAGGTAGATTTCGGTGAAATGAATTCACAGATTAACTTGACTTTCCTAGTGGGACATAATATTCAATCAGAGCAACAAGCGCATGTTCAACCAAATAACCCCGAGTAAAAGTGACAGGTTCTTTATTGTGTTACCAGTATCTTTATTTCTCTTGGTCAGAGCCAAGGATAACCTTGAATACCAACAGAAAGTTTCCAAGGAGGTTGTAACTCCAGATATCCCTATGAAGTGAGACTACATGAAGTGCTGAGATGTGAGGGAAAAAGCCTGGAAGTGATGTTTGTTTTCTTTAGATAAATTTTGCTTGCAGACCGGCTGGTGCTTTCACACTCTTTGTTCTGGAATTCAATATTGCCTGCCCATCTGCAGCCGAGAGCTTTTGTTCTTCCTTATGAGATGTACGCGAGAAGTATGTTTTTTCAAATCTTTGCTCATGCTTTGCTTGTGCTGTAGCACTCTGCAAAGGGTCATTTAATCAGTGGTAATGTGGTGACTCTTGAGGTCAGCAGCTTTTAGAAATTCACCCAGAGCAGATACTTTGGCTCTGTAAGTGCTTCAGATCCTGGTCTTGCACAATGCTGGATGCTCACAATATTACTGCACTTATAGGGAACTGCTCTTGTCCTGAACAAATTCATAGCTTTCAAGACAGCTACAATCCTCCTCAGTTTGAGGTGGAAACAACCTATTTTATCCCCCCTGCTATTATCAGTCATCATTTTGAAATAAGTACGTCTGTGGCTGCAGTAATTGCTTAATGATTAGCAATTGACTGACTGTAAGTAACCGCTGGAGAGTATCTGTTCATGCTAGTAAGCCAAGTTATAAAGTTAACTGCTCACTTTTTCTATTTAAAATCATGTTATTTCTCATGTTTTTAAGCAACAAGAAGCTGAGGACACCCCAAAACTACTTTATAATGAATTTGGCTGTGAGCGACTTCCTGATGTCAGCTTCTCAGGCACCCATGTGCTTTGTCAACAGCTTGCACAGAGAGTGGATACTTGGAGATATAGGTACTTTTCAACACCAATTTGTTCCTCACCAGCTCTACACTTGTCTGCAGCCTGTTTTAGCCATAACAACCTTGTCTTGTGCTGTGGAGACAGCAGCACAAGACTCTTGAGTGATACCGCTGGTTCTTGACATCATCAGTCAGCATGCTAGCACGTGTTTTGTGTTGTATATGTCATTCTTTGATCTTACTTATTTTGGAAAGAAAGGCATCAAGATCAACATGTAATCTTCTTACTGTTTAGCTTGTAAGGGCAGATGCAATGACTGTAGATGGATAGAAAAGTTTTATTAAGTTGTAAATATTTATTTCTGTATTAGTTTAAGAGGGAGTTACTTTTATTTAGAAATGCATGTTGATATCCATTAGCATGCTTCTAGGAATCTCACATGTAATTAAGAGATTTCAGTAACAATAGTCAGTTGAGGACTCTGCAAATTTAAGCTCCTTTCTTTCCAACTGCAAGAAAGCAAAGGTGATGCATGCTCAAATTATAGCTGAAATGTGAGTATGGCAAGTTCTTCAGAAGGCTCAATGCTCTGCTTGGTGCTGCTGATCACATCATTGGGTGAAAATTTGCACCAAGTACTGGTTGTGTACTGGTGGAGCAAGCCCAGAGACCATGTACTATTTAGCAGCACAGAAGGGGCTCTTCTTCAGTTTAAGGATGTTTTTAGTTCTGTTCATGCCCTTAGATAAAATCAGTGTAAATTATCATGCTGCCACAAGTGAAGAAATTGATTTGGGTTGAGTGGGATTCTGTCCTTTATTGCAGGTTACTTATAAAGACTTTAGAAGAAGTCTGATTTAAGGTTGAATCTGGTGTTTTGACTGCCTGTTATTACCAGTGGGCTGTTGTCTGTAACCACATGGGTTGACACAAGATCTCAAAAAATGAATTATCATTTGGCACAGGTTTCTGAATCCAATTAGGGACAGTGTAACTCTACAGGATTTCATCTGCTAGTGCAATGCCTGAATGCAAAAAAGGAGAAAACCCCCTGCTTCATGTAAAAGCTGTCAGTTTTTTTAAAAGCACTTAGCTGGTCTTTTAACCATCAAATTTAAATCACTTCTACATTTTTCAGCCATATAAACCAAAGCCATTGTTTTAAACACACATCTGTCATTAGCAGACAGATGTCTGCTGTGGCCTGTTAAGGTCAGTATACTGGGCAACAATCCAGGAAAATGTAACTTTAATTAGATTGGATTTTCTTTGAGGCAGTTTTCCATTGACAAGAGGTTCCCAGTTGCAGCCCACAGTGGAGAGTAGGACTTGTTAAATGCATGTATTTGTATTTTATTAATATTTGTGGGTTTTCTAATAAACTTTTAATAACTATAAAATTGTGAGGCTAAGAAAATCCTTTTAGTGGGAGAGAAGTACTGAGCCAGGAAAAAACTGGGAAGTTTATCATGTCAGGCACTGAGAGAAAACATGCATCTGTTTTAAGAAAGTCCCTGACCTTGCCATTTTGTGCTTCAGGCTGTGACTTGTACGCTTTCTGTGGGGCACTCTTCGGAATAACTTCAATGATGACTTTATTAGCTATTTCTGTTGACCGCTACCTTGTGATCACTAAGCCCCTGCAATCAATACAGTGGAGCTCAAAGAAGCGCACCATGCAGATCATCGCTCTCGTGTGGCTGTACTCGCTGGCCTGGAGCGTGGCTCCCCTGCTCGGGTGGAGTATGTTGTCTGCTCTCTTATCTCTTCTAATGTTCCCTACATGGCCTCTTTTAGCCTTGCTTGGGGTACAAAACAATGAGGTTTTTGATAAGTTCTCGGGAGGATACCTAGCCACTGCCTCATGGTTTGTTGTACCATGTATCTGTGTATGTTACAGAGCAGATACCCTCCTTCCCCTACCACCAGGTTGTATTCAAGCAGAACAAATTGCAGATGAAGTATCAGGTGTATGTGAGAGTCTGGCAGTCAGGACCTCTTCTCCACACATGCACTCACATTCTCAGACCACACATACAATATGGCCAGCCTAGCTCTTGCAGGCTATGTATGTAGTACAAGGTTTATTTTAAGTGCTCAGTTGCTGGATCAGCAACTGCGCAAGCTTTGGGTGTATGTGTGAATAATGTATTCCATGTATTTCATAGGTTCCTATGTGCCTGAGGGCTTGATGATATCCTGTACATGGGACTATGTAACCTACTCCCCTGCAAACAGAAGTTACACCATGATTTTATGTTGCTGCGTGTTTTTTATTCCCCTGATAATAATTTTCCACTGTTATTTATCTATGTTCCTGGCCATAAGACGTACTGGCAGGTAAGAAATGTAACTGAAATAAGTAAATTTCCCTTTTCTTGTATTAGAAGACTTTCTAGATTTCTTTAGCCGAAGAAAAATCTGAATCAAAAATTAACCTGAACTGAAATTGGAAATTAAGTGGCTGATCATTAACAGCTGTGACTAGACAAATATTTTTATCAATGTAAAAACTGGAATGGATATATGTATTTTGGCATAGGAGAAGTCATCTCCGGTGTTCCTAATCTTATCACAATATGCGGTAGTTAATAATAATATATCAGATAATTTGATAGTTTGGATTATTTGTATTTCAGATTTGCAATACAAGAAACATGGTCCTTCTGCATTCCAGCACAGTTTTCAGCATGTAGCAACGGGGGCATCATCTGCCTTTGAGCTGCTCTGTAAACATAACATTCCTCATACTTCTGGTCAGTTTTATTTAAGGCAGGCATCCCAGAAAACTTTGTGATTCACCCAAGCATCACAACTGCACACGCAGTATTTGTCTGTGCTTGTTAGGATGCTTTCTTTTTTCTTTCCCAAATTTGTCTAGATTTGAAATAAAAAAAAAAAAATCATCTGACTTTTATATCTGTAAACTTCATTCTGTTAATTATTTCTCTCCTAATGAGCACATGACTTATCTTTGGTCTGATCCAACACCAGGTGGGGTTGTAAGTCCTTCCCACTGTTTGCAGTGTCACTAGCTCTGATGGCTTTCCTCTGTGCCTAGGCACCTGTTGAAGTCATTTGGCTTCACAAGGTTAAATTCTGTTTTCACAAACATGTTTAGCTATAGGCATAAATTGAAGTTCTTACTGAACTTTATATTTTGTCCTTAGTCTTGGTTTTTAAGAATGCATCTTAAAAACAATGGTGTCTTGTACACCCATGAACAGTGTACAAGGCCACAAGATATTTCTGTGCCTTTTTCTCACTAATACAGCACTCTCACTTTAAGAGTATGTTCACAGTGCACCAGGAAGCAGTTTGTTACCCTGTTGGCTAATGATCACTGAAATATATCTTCATTTAACAACACTGATATGTAAAAATTGTTATTTCTATGCTAAACCATTTGAAATTATTTTTCCAATAAAGTGGGGGGTGTTTATCAGATATGAGAAGGTAATTCAATGGGACTTTTTTGGGCAAAAATGTTAGGACTACCTGTTGTACTTCCCTCTGCAAATACTCTTCTTCAGTGAATGAATCTGCAGAGAATGTCCCTGTAAGTGTTTGGGGGCCAGGTTCCTCAGACTAGCCAGGATATTCCAGCACATATTACCTCATGAGCTGAATTTCTGCAAGCTGTTACTCCCTTGAAAAGGAAAAGCCATAAGATTTGATGTTTGCAGCCAGCTGTGCCTTTGCTTGCTCCACTTCTAAGAGCAATGAAGGGAAAGCGGTGCCAATTTCTTCACCCTCCCAACCTGAAATCTTCCTCGTGTCAGGATAAGGACACAGCAGTCCCATCCTGTAGTCCCAGGGGTTCTTCTGGCTCAGTTCCCCAGGCAAACAAAGCTCAGGCAGAATGCCTGAGACAATTTCACTACATGAATTACCGGAGTTTTTAAATATCAGAGGACAAAAGAATAGTTAGAGGAGAGAAAGATGAAATCTGCTTCGCTTTGCATGTTGCTGAGAACATATTTAAGATGTTGCATCTCACTTTTTTACACTCCTGCTGATGTATTTGTATTCTTTTCCCCTCACAGAGATGTTCAAAAGCTGGGGTCCTGCAGCAGGAAATCCTACCTCTCTCAGTCCATGAAGAATGAATGGAAACTGGCAAAAATTGCTTTTGTGGTCATCATTGTATTTGTCTTGTCCTGGTCTCCATATGCTTGTGTGACCTTGATTGCCTGGGCAGGGTAAGTGGAAACATAATCCAAAGAGCATGGGTTATTCTGAAGTATAAATATGGTTAGTACTGTCACCCACAAGAAGCAGATCTCCTTTTGAAAGGGTTTTAAATAGTTTTTACATTAGAGGTGGTATTGCATTCTTCACTATATTCTTGTGGATGAAGCCAGAAATGGGATTATTTTCCTATATATTTTAAAACTATTATGACTTTTTGTCTGCATTTTGGTATACATTGTTTCCTCTCCCACATGATACTTTCTTTGTATAAAATGGAGGAGTTGACCTCTTTTCTCTCCTAATACTTGTTCTCTCAAGAAGCTTCCTCCATGCACTGCTGCCTCTGACAAAGGGCAGAATATAAGTTATATTCCCTTATATTCACCCCTGACCTTCCGTCTTCCTCCAGCTGCTCTCTGCTCCAAAGGGACGTGTTTTCTTGCCAGCGCACGTTCTTGATTTCCAGGTCATGTTGGATGAGGCTTTGAGAAACCTTGTCTAGTGAAAGGTGTCCCTGCCCATGGCAGAGAAGTTGGAACTTAATGATCTTTAAAGGTCCCTTCCAACCCAAGCTATTTTGTGATTCTGTATTAGTTGTAATTATCCTGTGCTGACATTGATCACACATGACTGACTGTGAGTTAAAAAGAAAATACTGGTTTCAAACCACTTCTAGTCCTCTCTTCCTTCTGCAGTGTTTGCAACTAAGCCACTGACAACCATTACCATGCAGCATGGATGTTATTGCTGAAAGATTTTTAGGTTTAAATCTGTTTTCTTTTTTTATCACATTCCCTTTTCTCAGATGGCCACAATGGGGCTTGTTTTGGTGTGTTGCTTCTTTTTTTTTTTTTCACTCTGTGGTAGAAACAGGGAAGGTGATTCTTTGTGTTCCTGGTCACCCTCAAATAGATAACTACTTGCAATTCTTCTATCTTCTCCAAATAAGTGAAATCAAGTACGTGCTGTCAAATGCAAGCCTTTCATCTGAGCAAAGAATGCATTTGAGTGAATGAACATTTCATACACAGCACAAAATGGTCCAAAAGCGCAATATATTTTAGTAATTTGCTATTAATCCATGGCATAGCTGTGTGTAATGTTTTTGTTTTGTTTTAGTCGAGCCAACACCCTAACACCATATTCCAAATCTGTGCCAGCAGTTATTGCCAAAGCTTCTGCAATCTACAACCCCATCATATATGCAATAATTCACCCAAGATACAGGTACAGTAAACATATAATTATCTCTATAACTGTACATACAGTTGTGATTTTTACAATGAACAAACCACACTCATTCCCTCACCCTCATCCCATGCAGTGTGCGCTCCTGCCCTCACCACCCCATGATGGGATCCATGTAATTAGACCCTTTCCTGCATCCATCTGGTACAGGGCAGCCCGGGCAGCAGATGGTTGTGGCCTCAGGGGTGTCCAACAGAGGAGAACAGTCCCTGTCTTCACCTTTCTTCCCCCTCACAACCCTCCTCTGTCCTGTGGAGCTGCACAACACTGGGACTGACAGGATGAAGAGGAGGTGATACTCAGGGTCATCTTTTGCCATATCAGGGACAGATGCAGTAGGTCTCTCTAGATAATAGGTCCCAACCAGCGGGGATCAAAAATCCCATCATCACCAATTTAAGAAGCTATGTATGTATATGTTCATGGTTTGGTTTTCTGAAGCACTTAAGTTATTCTCTTTACACCAACTTCAGTACAAATGTGAATAAGTTGCTGGTCTTTGGGGGCTGTAAGAAGCAAACAGCATTTTCATGGCAGTTCTGTGCAAAGTGAGAGCTGTAGGAAGCTGATAATCCAGGCAGAGCTCCCTGCAAATGAGAAAGTTTTCCAAATATACTGAAAATACTGCCTTTTCATTAGCAGGCTTGCTAACTTGGGTCAAGTATTTGCCTTCAAAAAACAAAGCAGACATTTCTGAAATACTACACTCTGGAAAAAAGTGTCTTCTGAAGGCTGTTTTTGTTTAATTTAGTTGTTTCAGGGAAAAGAATCTCCATTCTTTACTTTTTCAAAAATTAGCCTTGACTTAAAAAAAAAGTTTTACTCTATACTAATGGGCTTCAGTGGGCAAACTGTTGATGACTTCTCTGAAAGGCCTAAATGTTTTTTACAGACATAAAGTATTTCTCACCCTATGTCTTCATAAGCAAATTATACTATAATTCTACTTATCATTAATCAATTAGTGTATATTTTAAACGAACACTCTGCCAGCCCAGCATAGTTTCACTAACAAATACTCAAACACTATTCAGTCTCAATAAGCTGCATGGTGGCCAACTTTTGCCATTTTCGTTGCTTCTCAAGCCTCTCACAGTCAGTGAATGAGTTTCTGAACCGAAAGCTATAAATTCTGCTTTTTATCCAGGCCCTCTGACTGCAGTAGAGTTAGGGATAGAGAGTATGAAGATAACTTGTTCTCACAGAGTAGATGATTAGAATGGTAACAACGCATTGTAAAATGAAGATTTCCATACTATCGCTCTGAAGTGAAACCTACAGGAATAGGTGAATAGAACGATAATTTAATATACCATAAAAGACACTTCTCTTAAGAATCAGAAACCTTTCTCTTTGCAGAATAAGGTCCATTATAATCTCCTTTAATAACTTCTCTAGAGCATCCCAATTAATTTTGAGAGACCAGCTCAGTCTTCCCTGACATTTGAGGGAAGCATGAGAAGAAGCCACCTTGCATTTCAGAAAGGTCACCTGCTTTTTGAGCAAGCGAGGACCTGGAGGCATGCAGAGTATGGACACATCTAAAATGGTTATGTTTTCAGTTGTGTGGTCCTAGAGTTAGTTACAAAGGACTTAACAAAATATTTTTGCAAGGGAATAAGCTGGTATGGTGTTCTGCTGAATGGTTTCAAACAAGGACAAACTTACCTTGCACTTTCCAGACACTATCCAAGCTAAAACTTTTTTATAGTCAACATTTTATTTAGACATGTCCTGCCAGCTCCAGCTGAGAAACATGTTCAGGTACTGGAAAAATAAGTCACTTCTGTTAAAACTTCCAAAATACTTGGTTTCCAAAAACCTGGTGAAATTAGGGGGGCTTAAGGGGTTGGTTTTCTGGTTTTAGTTTGGTTGGTTGAGGTAAGGAAAGAGATGCAACTCCACTGTGTTCTCAGCCCTATCTCCAGCATTAGATGGGCTCCTAAATGTTTTTTTCTCCACCTTTATAACTCACAACAGTGTACTCAGAAGAACCTATACGTCACATAGAAGATAGAGCTCAGAGCTTGCAATTCCCTCCCAGAGCTGTACATAATATGTTTTTGAAACATTGGCAGTGCAAAATACTTTATTATATAAAAAGCAAAATGATTGTAATGAACTGCTATTCAGCATAACTCTAGATTTTTCTGTAAGTCTACCACAAAGAGGTGCTGCATTAAAAGCGTGGATGAAACATGGGTGTACCACGGTGATAAATGTGATAAATGTACAAATGCCACTAGATGGCAGGGTTAGACGTCCGTATGAGGTTTGTTTCACCAAGGAAGTGGAAAAGCTGCCAAGTTATATTGGCCGAAAACTAGGATTTGGGAGCTGGGAACTGAGTTCGTTGTTTTGTATGTCTGATAAATGACAGTGCGGTTGCAAGAACAGTTAAAGATTCTCAGAAGGCTGGCAGAAATACACTTGGAAATGGTGAAAACATATACTATGTCTGAAAATGCCTGCTATCGTAACTAACATTGTTTTACATCCTCCAAAAACCTGAGCTCATCTTAGTTTTTGAAGGTTCCAGAGCATTTTAATTTAGAATAGGAGAATGACTAGTCTCTGGTGGCTTGCAGAAGTTGAATGAGAAGTTTTGCATGGCTGGCTGACCCATTATGAACCTGGAATTTTTTTGTCTGATCCAAAGCTATTATGTTGAGTGATTCCTTATATTATTTCTGCAAGGTCAAGTCAGTGTTTTCAAAGGAGATACCACAGAGTGAACTGCTTCAATTAATCTTTTTCCTACCACCAGCATTGGCTTTTCCAAGTAAAGCTAAAAAAGGCTGGAGTCCACAACAAGGTTTCAGACGCTCTCTTAAAAAGTGTTTTGTTTTATTTTTTCCCTGCTTCCTAATTTGCATTTCTAGACATATCAGCAAGAGAAGTGTTTATGGAGTTGCTGTGAATACTTTTCATAGACCTGGGAGTCTTCCAGTCAGGAAAAGAAGTAATGCTGGGTCCCCTGTGATCAATTAAGCATGCAGTTTTAAAACTGAAAAAGCAGCTACAGTACACCAGCAACTCAGCTGGTGACAATATGTTGGCAGGACCAATTTTGCTTGAACAGTAAATAATGAATATGTATGTAGAGTTTAGGGTTTCTGGATAATTTCCAAATATTCTAATAATTCATGTTATGAGATGAAAGTAATTTATTCAATGATGGATAAATGGGACAGCCTGATCAGGCCCCAGACTTAACGATTTGGGCAGGGGATGAATCACCATTTTGTATTGGAGCTATCAAATCATATCAAAGTTATTTTCTAAATCTTTCTAGAAGGAGGCATCTAGAAATCAGGACCTAAAGAATTTGGAGATGGCCCAAACAAATGATGTACAACTATAACAGCAAGGTGTTTTTTTGCACAGAGAATTGCTGTCACTGCATCTTAATGCCCCAGCATATCAGAGGAGTCTTTTTTGGGGTTTCCTTACCTTAAGCAATGAAAAACCAAGTAAATTGCAATGAATGTAACAGAAAATGTAACAGTGATCTTTGTGATAGCACTTGGCTTTTAAGAACTGGGCTAGAGCTTAATTGTTGTATACCCCGCCAACCCACTCCCCACCAGTGTAAAGAAGAAAAATACTTCTCTCCCCAATAACTATCACTAGAAGTAACAAATGTGAGTAAGTAAGGAAATGTGTACAAATTTTTAATTCAGGAAATGCTGTTTTGTATGAGAAGGAAGTTTTTACTCCTTTAACAATCTGTAGGTGAGAGAAAATCACCAGGCTGTGTTAGAGTGAATCATTAGATTTTGGAAGTTTTAGGTTATACAGTCGTTTGTTCATAGCAAGCTGGGAAATTCTGCACCTTTGTGTTTCTGATTTGCTACCAAATGAAGCACCATTATACAAAAATTATTTGTTCAAAACTGCTCCATGATAAATAACTGAATAATCATAAATAATTTTGTTTTGCATTATTTTCTAAAAAATGTGTTTGCATTTACTATGTATTTTACTTTGGCTGATTTTTATTTCAAAGGTTTATAAGCATATAATTGAATAAGAACCTCAGTTTATACCTACTTTGTACTTCACACATACATTATTAAAACACCTTTCAAAATCTGTTCTTTCATTCCAGCCCTCAAAATGTCCCTCAACAGTCCCCCCAAATATTAGTAAAATTGAAACTCTGGTCCCTCAAAACATTAATAACAATATTCTTACGTTGTCCTTGAAAATTCACTGTTAGACATACATTTCCCAACCCTTCAACGCGAGCAGGTCTCTTGCATGAAATCCTACTTAATAAACAGGATGGTGTGTTTTACGTGAGTTTGAAGTTACTGAGTAGTTTACAGTACCAGGTAGGCTGTGGAAGACATCAAAATTTACATCTATGTCTGAGGGAAGTGGGTCAGCTTCTTAGCGGGGGATAAAAGCTGTCAGCTGCTTTTTTAGTGCCAGCCTGAGGTCTTCAACATGAAAATGAGCTTATTGGGTCTTAGCATTTTCTCATGTCCTGTAAATCCCTGCTGACTCTCAGAACTTCTTATTTTCTGCACGAGACTAGCTCTCTTTTGTATCCAGCTCTATGTGGGCAGCCTCCTGCACCTCCAAGCAGCTCGGTGGGGCTCTGCCAGCTCACTGGCAGGCATCTCAACAGAATCAGGAATGATGGTGCGACAGGAAGCTTTCTTCAGTCCTCGTCTCCACTGTAGGCACAGAGTTGCGGTTCAGTTGCCTTTGAAGTTATAAAGAAGGACACGCAGAAGTCTGGTATACTGAGAATGGTGATGATGCCTAATATTGGGGATTGTGGGGTTTGGTGGTGGTGGGTTTATTTTTGGGTTTTTTTACTGATTGACAAACTAGTGACCCCATAATCAAGTCTCTGAGACTTGAATGTGTGGGATCTTTTCCAAGAATAGAAATGATGACTTAAAATGTACTAATTATTCAACGAACCTGGTAATTATAGAAGCAAAGATTTTACGATATACATCCACTTGACTTGCATCTCAGTGTAAAGTCAATATCCTAACCACCATCACTGACCCGTAAGTCCTGTGCATCAGTTGTTTTCCATATGCCTTGTTGCAGCCTCACTTCTTGACTCGTTCATTTAGCTTTGTGCCAACACTAACTTTGTCTGTTGGGCTGAAAAAATGGACTTGGGAGGCACTGGGGAGGTGTTATAGCAAATGGAGCGCTCTGGCTAGCATCACCCTGCCAGTTCTTGGCAGCAGCAAGGAGCAAAGGCCAGCTGGCACTGCGCAGGAGAGGTTCTTGGGCTCTTCTGCTCCATATGGGGCCAGGGATGAGGTCAGGAGAAATAGGCTTACAAAACCATGACTGAGTTTTCTATTTAATGAATAAGGAAGTTTTAAAATTCTTTGGGGCCTGGGTCATCCTTCTCCCCTCTGCTTGTATGGAGTGTTAATTCCTGATAGGAATTTATAGGAGCTGATGTGATACAAATAAATAACAATATCTTATTCTTCTGGCCCTCTTCCCCTTTCTCTTTTCCACTTCTCCTGTGCCTTTGCACAGTGAAGAACTTCGTACCAGCTAACCTGAAAGCTTTCTGGGTTAGCCTTTAAATTGAATCAGAAGCAATCATATTCTTCAATATATTTTAAATTCTTATTACTTATCCATGCAGCTCTTCCATACGTGTTTTGACCTGAGGCCCAGAAGCCACCTGCTATTTTCCTTTCAGCCTGTTAAGTAGTTTCCACTAGATGTACCACGCTTTTTCCATGTAGTCTTTAAGACCTCCTCAATCAAAACAGAAGCCGTGCTGAGGTTATGGAAAGAGACGGTACTTCCACCACTTGATTTTCAAAGCCATGTCATCAATGTGCCATCTGTTTTGTTTCTTGTCCTATTTTCCTTCAGAAAAACTATCCACAATGCTGTTCCCTGCTTGAGGTTCCTAATACGAATATCGAAGAACGACCTCCTGAGAGGGTCCATAAATGAGTCATCATTCAGGACTTCTCTCTCCAGCCATCAGTCTCTTGCTGGCAGGACCAAGAGCACTTGTGTTTCATCAGTTTCCACTGGAGAAGCTGTAAGTCTTTTCTTGTTTCCATGAAGTAAAGTGAGTATAATGTTTCTTCGACTCCCAAAATAAGTGACTCTACAAATACATATTCAAAATTAGAGAATGGAAAAGGGGGGAGGGAGGGGCAGCACATCTGAGTGGTTCAGATGCTTACTGGGGCCATGGATGTTCCAGATAAGCCTTTAATATGAATTTAAAAGAGCCATTATCAGGTGCTCCCCATGTCACCAATCACTTCCTATAATTCCGTATCTGAGGGGGCTGAAGGAGTTTTCTAACCTATCCAAAAGCTGTCTTATTGTTTTAAGGGAAGTCCATTTCCTGCAGGACAAACTTTTTTATTTGTTTCCCTGGATTTTAACCATGAGGAGTAGAAGACTCTGGCACCCAGGGCAAGGTGGCGTGTTTTGTAAGGCTGGTGATTCAGCGAGTTATAAATAAAAGGACCCTTTAGGTGTCTTGATAGCTCCTCTCAGCATGACCTCCCTTGCCCTCTAAGCCACAGGAAGCCAACCTTGCCTGCAGAGGTGCTGGGAAGGTGGATCTGGGGAGAGGTGTCTGCCATGGCTGGGGCTGGGCTGGGGCTGGCCCTCGCAGGGGTCTGCACTGCTCCACACTCAGCTTGGGTGTAAGAAACCTCCCAGAGTGACGGCTGCAGTCAGTAACCTTTCAAGGAAGTATAAATCACTGTGACAGACTGAGTGGCAAACTCTTGGCTCTCCTCTAGAGCCAGGTGCCAGCGGTCTGAGCAAGGATGGGGCTCCACTATTTGCGTGCTTTCAGGGTGCTGCTGCTGAGAGTCAGGCCATGGAGCTGAATTTCAGTGAGACTGTAATGACAGTGAGTATTTTGAGGAAGACTGAGCTTCTTGATGTAGAATGGACCTAGGACCACCAGGAAAACCAGCATGAATAGTGCACCAGTCCCAGAGAAGATAATTTAGCACTGAATTTTCTGCTGGAGAAGGAGGTTCCTTTCAGGTAGCAGCACCAGGGAAATTTCTGAACTCATTCATAGAAGACAGACTGTAAAGCAAACACACCTGAGCAAAAAACGCAGTGATCACTGGGAAACAAAGCAGTCCCAGCCAATACGAGCAATATGCGGGGGGTGCTGACATGAAATTCAGGTCTTCGGCTGAGAAATCAAAAAACAGAATGGGGGGAAAAAAAAAAAACCCAAAAACTAACCACCACAAAAATCAAAAACCTCCAACAAACAAAAAGAACACTTTAAGTTCCTTAGGTGAAGGCTCACTGCTTGAGCCCTAATGAAATAGAATCTATCCTATTACAAAAGACAGATTACTTCACAGTCCATGCTGCTGCTTCCTCTCCTGCATATTAATCGTACAGCTGCATCAGGTAGACTTCCAGTTAAAGTGACTAACTGTGCTTTACTGGGTAAAGCACATACAGCTTGTGAAGTTATGAACCGTCTGAGGACAAGGATCCTTCTCCACTTTGTGACTGTATGTCACATATCACTGCAATATTCCTAGCTGTCACTAAACAGCCTATGGATTACTGCATTACAGACAGGTATAATGATGATAATTAAACATCATGAAATCACTTAAATGAGGTGTGTTTTGTCATTCAAAGTTAGCAGGTGACTAAATACCATGCAATGTTTAAGCAGACCTTGTCTAGAAGTGACAAGCTTTTTCTATAGTGTTTCATAAAATATGTCTACCATAAAATTTCTTTTAAATTAAAACAATAAATGGAATAGTGAAAGGCCTCTCTTAACAAATGTACTGTTGTTCAGCTTTGAGCCAAAGTGAGTTTGAAGTGTGTGATGGGACTCCTGTGGAGTGTGATCCTACTGTACTGCACAGCATGAGGATCCCCAGATTATAGAATAGTTTGAGTTGGAAGGGACCTTCAAAGGCCATTTAGTCCAACCCCACTGTGATGAGTAGGGGCATCTTCAACTAGATCAGGTTGCCCAGAAACACATCCAGCCTGGCCTTAATTTGCTTCCCTAGGCTCCCATAGTCTTCAGGGCACAGGAAGCACTTTCCTGTTTATCTCTCTATTAGGGCAAAGACCTTAATAAGATAGAAAAATAGAGTGACTCACTTTGCATGGGCTATGAAATTTAGCATTTGTCTTGGCTCTAAATAATAATAGATTTGTTATATATATGAAATAGTTTGAAGAAAATTAAATACTCTAAATAAATGCATAAATATTTCTGTTGCAATGTAAATTAAAGTTAGATAATCTATCTTGCTGACTTAATTCCATTCACAGACCACTGATTACATGATGATGCATGAAAGTATCAACTGCGATGATTTCGTAAACTGTAAAATACCCAGATCATCCTTGAAATATGAGGTTAGTATATGTAACATGCAATAGCAGACTTTTAGAAAAAGAGTATGTGTATATATATATATATAAAATACATACATAGAACAGCTTGAGCAAACAGAGCACCCACACTTACCCGATTCTCCTTGAGATCATGGGGGCTACCTGTCTGTTTATACTTGTGCTTCAATCCCCCTGTACTCAGCACTGTTAAGGCTGCACCTGGAACACTGTGTTCAGTTTTGGGCCCCTCGCTACAAGAGAGACATTGAGGTGCTGGAGCGGGTCCAGAGAAGGGCAACAAAGCTGGTGGAAGGTTTGGAGCACAAGTGTGATGAGGAACAGCTGTGGGAACTGGGGAGGTTTAGCCAGGAGAAAAGCAGGCTCAAGGGGGACCTCATTTCTCTCTACAACTACTTGAAAGGAGGATGGAGCAAGGAGGTAGCTTGTCTTTTCTCCCAAGTAACAAGAGGAAATGGCCTCAAGCTGCACCAGGGGAGGTTTAGATTGGGTATCAGGAAAAATTTCTTCACCAAAAGGGTGGTCAGACATTGAAACAGGCTGCCCAGGGAAGTGGTGGAATCAGCATCCCTGGAAGTGTTCAAAATCCACGTGGATGAGGTCCTTAGTGACATGGTCTAATGGTGGACTTGGCAGTCCTGGGGTAACAGCTGGACTTGATGATCTTAAATGTCTTATCAAACCTACTTGAGTCTATTCTCCAACCCTGGAGGTGTTTAAGGCCAGGTTGGACAGAGCCTTGGGCGACATAGTTTAGTGGGTGGTGTCCCTGCTCATGGCAGGGGGGTTGGAACTAGATGATCTTAAGGTCTTAAGGTTCCAACCCTAACTATTCTATGATTCTATGATTCATTCTCAGGTTGTAGATAGCACATGTAGTGACATGGAAATGTGTTGGCATAGTTTAAAACAGGAATGGCTCCTGGTTTATTGATTTCCAATCTTTTTTTGACCCTTTCAGGTTTAAAATTTCCTTGACTTAAAGTTTATTCCTACAGTCTCTCCTCATTAATCCATTGTTTGCCGTCAAATGAGATAATTTCAGCTGGATCATGCACCGTGATCTAAGAAGCTTTCTGTTCTTCACTGTTGGTCACTACTCAGTTTTGGTTCATTGGGGGTTAGCAGGTTATTGTGTGTGTTTGGTTGGGGGTGGTTTGCTGTTTAAAGAGATGTTATAACATGGATAAGAGGCTTCAGTCTTTGGCACAACTTTGGCTTAGGATTCTCAAACAAAACATCTACTGTTAGCAATGTGCAGCACTATGTTGTGCTAAGTGGATGCAGCCAAAGGGAGTTCTCCTTGGGGCAACTGACAGCTCAGTGCAGCTGTAGAGTTTTTAGCTGAAACAGCACCTACTGAAATAAAAGCTAAGCTCAACAACTCTCGCATGGCAGCAGGACTGACTGAAAGTTTGGAATGCTTCAGTAAAGTACCAATGGGCAGGAATGACACCAGCACCACTGTAAAAGACACATCTGCTGCCACCAACACTTCCCTCTGTGTGTTGTGTACATCTTAGTGTAGGGGGACAACGCATTCATGAGTCATATAAAGTTGTATTTACAGTACAAGGGAGGAGAAATAAAGAGGTGGCAATACATAGATGTGTGAGCAAGGTGATGCAGTGGAATTATGCACTAGCTTCTCACTTGCGCGGAAGCCTATCCATCTATCTATCTACCCATCCATCCCTATCTAAAAGCTGGTGTGAAATTAGTGGAATGATGTCATCATTGATACTCAGTAAAAAAGTCACCACAAAGTTAGGGAAGATGGATGGTCTCTGCCCAAGCCTGTAAATAGAATGGCATGGTTGCAATGTCGTGATTGTTCTCCATTAGTGGCATGCTATTAGAAAATCAGTGCAGAATCCACTCACTGCCTCCCATCCACTAATGATGGTTCAGAGAAGAAGCGAACTCATGGGGCATGAGAAGCCCTGAGTGTTCTGGGTATCCAGCTAAGATGTATATGAATGTGGTTTTGGACCTGTTCATGTCCATGATTTTGTACCAGCTGATGGTAATGCAGAATGCCATAAGCTATATTAAACAGATTGGTTGTACTTAGTCTCATCTTTAGACTTCAAGTGCTATGCAGCTATAAGCATAGCAGAAACAATGAGATAAAAGGGTGTAAAACATACTTGTGAAAAGAAATGAAATAATTTTTCATTATTTAAAGATTTTTTTGGTTCAGAAAAATAGTCCAAGGTGACAAGATTAAAAATCAAGCCTCTCCCCAGTACAGTTTTGGGGGTGAGGGCTGTGTTAGAACAGCTTTAGTTTTCTGTAAGCATGGTTTCTGCTAGAGTTGGAGAACCTTTAGAATTTGAGAAAGGATGTACCTGTCTGAAATTCTTCATCAATTGTGATTAGACCTGGAGCGATGTAGAGCTTGACCCTGTAGAGCAAGCTCATAAGAAGCTGCAGCCTTGCCGAAGTCACTCTTTCTCAACAAGTCCGAGACAGGAGAAGAGAGACCTGCTCCCAAAGACCCGCAGCTGCGATGCAGCAACTGCAGAAAAGGTAAGGAAAAGAAGTCTCTGCTGAGGACTCTCCATTTTAGTGTTAATCTTGCTACAGAAAGCAGTCAGTAGCATCAGATGTAAGAAATTGAATTCTTTGCCTCTTCTCCTGTTTATCTAACCCAGCCGTGGTTCCTCCCGTCCTGACCTTTGTGTCCACACTGTGGTAGCCTCCTTTTATTACAAAGTCAGGGCTGCAAAAGAATTTGACATGATAGAAGCCACCTTTTTCCTTGCTTTCAGAAAAAAACATTAAAATGTTTTATTTTTGTTGAGGGGGAAGACATGAAAGAAACTCCTATTTCTCCCTAAGGGTGGGAGAGTCTGGCAGCTGCCACCCTTCCCTCACTGAAAGAGGAGATGGTGAGTACTCAGAGCATCTTCTGTGGATGCATCACACTCGTTGCCCAAGCCGCTGCAGTCTGGTGTCATGCCATCCAGGAGCACCTTGTTCTCTGAGGAACTGCTGAGGATGGGAGCAGTAGGTCATCTATGAGTCAGCGTCTGACAGAACCGTAACACCAGTTTCAAAATGAGTATTTGCATGGGTGGCACAATGTCAAGCATATCAAAGTGCTATATTTTCAGGCAGGTTTACAATCCTCTGTGGCTGGACTGAGTAGCACCCACTTTTTGGTGCAGGCACCCTTTCATGGGGTTACTCTAGTGTGTGTAACCAAACATCCACACCTTGGTCAGCTCCAGCATCTGCTTCTGTCTCTTCTGCTCCCTTCTAGCTCTGAGGCAAATTGTCTAGAGAAAGCATAGTTTACCACAGGAGCTATTCTGGAAATCTCCATCCAGCTGATGAACTGGTCCCTGCATGCATCTTCCCTGTCTTCTTTCATGTGTCTCCTTAAGATCAAGTCCTGAGAAACCTTGGTCTTTCCCTGCAACTGTTGTCACTAGTATTGATGGAAAAACAGTGCATTCAAATGTAGTGGCAGGCAACATGGGCTCAGATCTACTACCCACCTCTGCTGTCCTCCATCACTAGCCCAGCGTGTCCAAGGTGGTAACCAAATGTCAAAGACAAGAGATTGTCTCCAGGTTCTGGAGAACCACCAGCTTTCAGTCTCACAAGGAAGGAGAAGGAAAATAAATCTGGGATGGTCTGCAAAAAAGGATTCAGTAATTAAAAAAATAATCCTGGATTACAGAATTTATCAACTGCATAGCCCACAGGAATGCTATACTTTGTCCTTGAAAGACATCTGTTGGATTATTTTAATAGTAGGTAGAGTGGCTGGAGAAACCTTCATCAGTAGGGATCGCAGAATGACTCCTGCTTGTGGAGTAGATTGACACAATGCTTTAGTATATACTAGTATCTTATTTTATACCCAGACTGACAGTGAAACATAGAGGAAGAGAGAGAGGCTAAAAATCTGTTGTGGTTCGTTGGGGTTTTTTTAACAACATAATTTGTATGAAAAACTAATGTGTTTTGTTCTCTGTCTGTAGAATCAGACTAGACTTCCGCTATGCAATAAGATATTCTGCTAAATTACTTACTGAGATGATGACCCCTAAATCTTAATAAATAAAAACCAAAACCAACCAACATACTCCCTCTCCCTCCCCTCTTCCCTTTTTGATTTAAGGATTTCTCAGTACAAGGGCAGTATCACAGGCCATGGACTAGGTGGAGACAAAGGAGCCAAATTACAGCTCCTGCTGGCTGTAATCATGCTAGAAACCAATGTAACATTTAAAAATCTTTTCTCAGCACCAAACCCCTATAAATCCATGGGAATTACATGCCCGAATGCTTCAAGAAGACTAAAGTTGAATTAATGAGGTTTATGACTAGAACAGGAATATCTCCAATAGAGGAAAAATTTTTACAAAACTATTACGGGAAGCCCAAGCTATGGCAAGACTCACTGTAGCTAATTAATATGCCTTACAAGCGTATGAAGAGAAATAAATAGAACTGTTACTCTGATAGAGCCTTCATAGCAACATGAGTAAAACTTTGCTGTACACTGAATTCCATTAGGCTTCATGGGAATTCACATAGTAATGAGGTAAAAACTGCATTTTACTTTAAATGTTGATTTTCTCCAGGAAGGAAGGACTTCTAACTTCTCTCTATATGTGGCATTTTATAACCTGAACTGTCATTTTCTCTAGCAAGCCAAAACTGATCACTCATGCCTTCCATTGCCAGCGTATTTAAATATTAAATATCACTTTCAGAGCTTATTTAGTTTACTCTGGATTTGCATACTGTCCACAAAGAGTTATGGAAAGGTCACAGGGGAGTTGCCATTAGGGCCAAGTAGGAAATTAAGAGTTTTCTGAAAGAAGGCAGATGGGAAATGGCTAGCAAAGCAAAATAGTAGTTGCTGGTTTTCCTTTCTTTGCTGGTAGAAGTGCTATCCAATATATGAATGCAAAGCCATTGACTGCCCTGAGACAGTACCAAGAACCA
Source organism: Nestor notabilis (assembly GCF_000696875.1). Classification (NCBI taxonomy): domain Eukaryota; kingdom Metazoa; phylum Chordata; class Aves; order Psittaciformes; family Psittacidae; genus Nestor; species Nestor notabilis. The sequence goes on along the minus strand of NW_009913642.1, from coordinate 33,212 downwards.
TTTGGGGGTGAGAGAGAGAAAGCAATACAATTATCTGGTACCTTGGGATGTGTTAAAAAGGGATAAGGGATAAATACTTTTCTTAAAAAAAGTTAGATATACGACTCTGCTGATATTTAGGCATGTCTTCTTTTGCCTCATTTAACATCCTGCTGTACAAGCTGTAGATGTTAACACACCATGATTTTCCCTCTTTCTAGTAAATGACTCAAGTGTTTAGGAAACATGACGGGTGACCCAAAAAATGGCTAATAGTGATGAGTATTTTAGCTACTGGTTTCCATGGTCATATGCTGTATGACAACACTAAAGCTTATGTCTCCATTCCAGGTTTCACTCTCCTCCAGCTGTTTGGAGAAGGTGCTTGGGCAGCCAGTCTTACATGGTACCCCTGCAACACTTGTGACCAGCTCCCTAAAAGCAGCTTCTCTGCCTGTTGGTCTGAATAGCAGGAGTGTGAGCGGAGGAGGGGACTCACGTACTCCACAGACGGCAACTCAAGAAAGTCAAGTGAATGGAGTTCTGGGCCCCATCATTAGCAATACGGTCCCTCGCATCATCATCATTCCTACCTCAGAGACCAACCTATTTCAAGAGGAACTGGAAGAGGAAGAGACTGAATTATTCCGCTTTCATGACAAAAAGGGCAATCTGCTGGACTTGGAAGGGCTTAGCTCATCCATGGAGTTCCTTGAAGCTGTTGAGAAATTTCTATCATAAGTTTCTCGAAAGAAAACTTTTCAGTAATTATTTTCTTGGCATCTTCTCTACTTATTTATACCAAATAACCAAAGCCTTGTAGGTTAGATCATCAGACTTCCTGTATGTTTATACAGTAGTCACTAGGCAGCCTTCACATTTATCTCTGTCAAGACCAGGTCAGGCATGGAAACAGGCTTTCTTTCAGATTATGCTGCAGGAAATGAGCAGTGGAACACCTGGCAACATGATCGAGTGACATCGGTCGACTTGTCTGCCTGCTTTATGTGGCCCTGATTTGTAACCACAGGTGGAGGTGCCAGCAGAAGGAAAAATGGCTGAGCAAAAGCGGGGCTGGCAGCTGAATGTTTCTGCTACCTGTGTGGGAAATGGCATTCCTGTTTTGGCTGCTGTCTTCTGGATGGTGATGGGAAGAGCTACAAGACCACAGCTTCCACGGGCCCCAGTGGTAACACAGATGGGTCAATGATCTGAACTGAATTTTAATCAACTTATTGTCAGTGTTGCTTTCGTTGTGTTTTGTTTTTTAAATAGGCAGCTTGCTAAAAATAAACAGATGGTGTAACCAGGAAGTGACTGCTTGCCTTCGCAGTTTAGTGCTAGAAGTCCAGATTTTACCTCAGCATTACCACGATCACCTGAATGTTGAAACACAAAGTGCTGTGTGCTAAAACATACTCTACTACCTATAGAAGCATTTAGAACACCTTCAGAGCTACAGTCTTGATTAAATAGGTGTGGATCCTAATGAGTCTGTGATTAAAAGTGTGAATGTTCAGAGCTGGCTTGACAAGTCATTGATAAAAATAAAGCCTTGGCTGCTATATATAACTTGTTTGTTCAGAGGAGATTCTTCTCCTCTCCTTTAAAACAACACAGTGGATGTCTTCTACTGGTCACTTACCAGAGGACTTCAGAGCAGGTAAAACACTGTCCTGTGAGAAAACACAGTACTGTGGTGTCTGTTACTTACATCGTTATCTGTGGTTACTGACTGTGTTATTTCATCTGTGCTTCACTTTATGGCTCGGGCTCACAAGAGCCTCCTAGCATTTTATTCCTAACTGCATTCTTAATTTCATTATTCATTTTCCCATGTTCTCCACTTCCTTCCTTTCCGTTTCTGACTTGCAAATGTAGACAACTTGAACTATATTTTTCTCCACGTAGTATCAGTATTATCTTAGTAGAAAGCAGGCATTTATCTGGATTTAATAGTGCAAATGTTTGGTCCAGTGAATCTAGCAGCATTCAGACATCTCACAAGACAGTGAGAGTTTATATTCATAGTCCTGGTTTATTCCCTTGACTGTATCCTAGATTGTGCAGAGACCATTGAGAGCATTTCCAATTTTTGTGTATGCACTTGCTGGTCTTGAGAAGTAATTTCTCTTTTCCTGTTCTACCGATGCAAAAACCAGATGGAAAATACGAACATAGAAGTACATTCTTTGAATTATTTTTTTAATTACAAAAGTTAACACAAATCCTGTTTCCAACTAGCTAGCAGAAACACCACTGAAGAACAAGCTAAAACCCAGAGCAGCATGAGAGATAGGAATACCTCACTTGCAGACCTGGGGCTTTGCAGGGTGTCAGCACAGCAGACCTTTTGAGACACTTGCTTTTGGTGTAGGCTGTGCTTTTTAGAGGGAAAAATAAAGCATTGGTGAGTTACAGAGGATATTGCTGAAACAGGATGCCTATTGCAATGCTAACACTCTTAATGCTGCTATTTATAATTTGAGGTACTCTGCTGTCTAGAGAACCCCACCAGAAACAAGGCCAACATTCTTCCTTACCTTGTAGAGAAGGGGGGGAAATGGTGGTGGAGCCACATCACACGTGTGGTTGTCTTCGTGCTCCCCTGGTGCGTGGTGCTGGGAGCCAAGGTTCAGCCAGGACAGTACCATGATGTGGTCCTGCGGAAGTCTGTGCCCACCCACTGCTGGAATGACAAGGAATGACAAGGCCATCTGCAATCAGCTCATCATTTCTAAAGGCAATTCCTCTATCCGGGGTTGGGCGCAGTGAGCAGGCAGTGTGGGGCAGCTGCCACTGACAGGGATGTGCTCACCTGCGGGTCCTTGGTGCCAGGCTTTCAACCAGGCTGTGGTTTTGGCCACAATCATAGAATCATAGAATGGTTTGGATTGGAAAGGACCTTAAGATCATCTAGTTCCAACCCCCCTGCCATGGGCAGGGACAGTAAGTAATCAAATGTTAATTAAATGAAATGTTCATGGAAAGCAGGGGAAGTTAAATCCTAGGCTAAGCATACTGTCCTGTCATCTCTGATTCTTTCCATCTTTTTTTTTTTTTTTGCTGAACCTGTCCTCTCTGATTTGTTTGTTGTTTATTTGGGGTTTTTTCCCCCATGTGTCAATTGTGCAGCCAGCAACCTTGCTACTTCTTGCATTTAATATCCTCAGCTGCTCTATCTCCTTTCTTCTCAAGCCAGATGTTGAGAAGCAAGTGTTCTTTTAAGGCTTCCAAGTCTTATACCCGACTTTTACTGTTGTAATTACTCTAAATAGCAATAAGAAAATGTATCTGGTGTTCCAAGATATAAAAACATGCCCTGGAGCAGATTTTGCACTCAGATGTTGACAGTACTGGTAAGATTGTAGGCAGGATATTGCTGTAGTTTCAGACAGGATGAAGAAAGTAAGACCTAAAGTAACGTTCAACAAATTCTTCTGTATCCGGACAAGGCTTTGCATTCTTCTTGTTAGACTAAAAGATGACTTTCCAGTGATCTCTTGATATGTGCTGGTACTAGCAAAGTGTATCAGAAAACTAGGGGGCTTGAGGTTATCTGCAAAGCAATGTTTCACTTTTTTATTGTTAATGTTATATACTATTAGTACCATCGCTTCTAAAGCTAATGTCAAGATTACTGTTTTACATTAAGTGATGTAGGCTAGAATGACAAAGGAGATAGCAGTAGGGAGATAAAACATAAAGCTGTATGGAATATCAGTTAGACTTATTACACTTACTGTAAGACTTCTGCAGAAACGTCAGTCACAGAGTTAAACAAGTATTAAATTGACTACCACAATGCAGGAAAAATTTGCCGACTTCTCTGTTGCTACGATAGAATATTGCACATAAAATAGTATAATATTAACTGTTGCTTCCCATTTCACAAAGGATTGTATTGATTCACTCAAATGGAATAAAAAAATCTTAGGCATTAAACTAAACTATCCGTTGCTTGTTTTTCTTATTTAATCATTAATTTCAGGAGTCAGAAGGAGAAATGACAAAGTTGAATCAAAGCTTCTGAAACCTGTGCTGTGATCCAGTGAATAGTAAGTTACGTATATAAGCTCATTTTCAAGTCATTAAGACTGTTCATGCACAACCAATCAGTATCCTGCTTGAGTGCAGAGCATCTAAAATTAGAGTTCACTGATTTGGTAAAAATCTGAAGTTGATCAGCAGCTTTTGAAATACAATTACTTCAACTGGGATGTCAGGAATGGGATGAACAAATCTGAAAAAAATTAACCAAAGTCAATATACTAGAACTGTGACAGCAGTCTTTGATCTTTGTCCCAAATCTGAATGACAGTTAACCAGCAATTGGTTTTTTTTATGTTAAATCTTTGTATAACAGCACAATTACAGGATATTTCCAGTTTCATGTGTAACAGAAGACTCAGACCACAAGTGTAAACATTTTCTTTTTCCCTGGACAATGAATTTATTTTTTTATAGCTAAATCAATGATTAGATAATGGTTTCAAAAAAGAAGAAGAAAAAAGTACTTACTTGAATCTTAATGAATTTTGCTGCCTTGGGCTGGTATGAAGCATGACCTGATACCACCTTCTTCCAGAAAGCTCATTCAGTTGCCAGACATCCTTCCATTTCTCTCCTCTCAGGAGACACCCCTGAAGAAGAAAACCCACTCTGCTGTCTGAAAAATGTTTATGTTGTGATGTGCGAAACAGGAAAAAAACTGGGAGGCCAATACCCTCTTTTTTAATTTCCTTACTTTTATTTTCCTGTCCTCTTTTTTTACAGCTGTTCTTTACTGATTTTCTGTGTGTCCTTGATATTTTTTGTCTGTTTCTTTCACAAACACATGAAAGCCATGTAGGCTAGTAAGGAGCTGGAAACTTAGGTGTGTATTACGCAGTGTTTTAAGTGTGGACTCCTCTTGCATAAGAGTAGATCAAAACTGACCATAGTGCTTTCGTTCAAAAGCGCATGTACCAGATAATTGCAGGATGAAGTCGGACAAGATGGATGCAGCTGAAATGGGTCATATCAGCACAAGCTGATGATCATTTCTTGCTTTGCACCTCATCCATAGCCTCAGACTATACATCAATGTTCTGTCTGCACACCTTGAAGAGAAACAGGTGTGTAAGTAAGTGGAGAGTTTGGTGCTGGGATGCCTTTGTTGTGCCTGTCACATTTACCTGTGTATTAACTAGACCTTACTAAGAACTCGGATGTCTGTCCATATGTTTTACTTGCTTAATGATGTGCCTGGGCAGCACTCATGTCTGCACTCTGGTTCCACTTGTGAGAGCTACAGGTGGTAGCAGGACATGAAAAGTTAACTGCAAAATGTCAAAGTCAGGTGTAAATCCACCGTTACTAATTCTCCCCTGTGCCAGCGTAAGGATTTATCTGTGTGCCAGCAATCCTGGTGCCAATACTTCATGGTAGAGTTTCCTGAGAGAAAATTTCTGTAGGGGGTGGAGTCTTACACAGTATATTGACATTTTTATTCTGAAAATTTTACTCTATAATTGTGGATGTGTATCATGTAGGCATTTTTATTAAAAAAGTCAGTTGTGTTCTTCACCTGATAGCAAAGCTTCAGAGGACCCTTGTCATCGTCAGGGCCTTCTGCGGGACGGAATGAGCCAAAGACATGAGCAGAAACATGTGAGGAGATGGGGTGCTTGCCATGCATGGTCCCCAGCATGATACACCCCAGCCCTTTTCCTCCAAGCCAAGGAGCAAGTCAGACACATGTGCTAGTGGGTGCACGTGAAATGATATTTTCCAGAAATTTATAGGGAACTAAGGGTGAGTAGATTTTCATGGGCACAACAGAGGATGCCTCCCTAGAGCTTCTCCTTCCAAATTTCAGGTTCCTTTCCACTGTAAGCAGGTGGTAAAGCCCTTCAAAGGAACAGATGGATGTATTTAACGTTAACAACTGATTTTCCACAGGCGTGCTCTTGGAAACAAATGATCCCTATTTCCTGAGATGGAGAAAAAAAATTCCAGCCCAGAGCCGACTAGAAGTGTGGAAAATGTGAGGCTGAACACATTTGAGTTTGGTAAATGTAAAACAAATGAAAACAGAAGCTTATAGTGGAAATTGTTGAGCCACCAGGAGTGTAGAGAAATGGCCAACTCCCATCCTCATAAAAGATGTAAAAAGCTGTATCCAGACAATTAATACACCCAGGCCTTTTCATCTAACCCCATCTATGGACATTCCAACAGAAATGAACTCAGCGCCACCAGCAGCTTTGTCAGGCTTGGGTCATTCTCTATGGACTCAACTTTCTGGACACCAGCATGTGAAGGAAAGGGGGATGAAAAGGTTGTCTTACAAAAGCAAACTTCATTTGCCTTGTTAAACCCAACAAAAAAAGACTGAGGGTGATATGACTGCTATCTTTACATGTGCCTGGGGAGGAAAACAGGCTGTACTAGCAAACTGTCTATTTTGGCATGGGAATAAGTTAGCATAAACTGTCTGTGAATTAACACATTCTGAAAATTACGTGGGGTTTTAAGCATTGAGGGGATTTTTTGAGCCTGGGGCATGCGCGTTTTGGACGCAAAAGAAACAACTGTGTTTTGTACTAGGCTCAAGCCTCATATGAGCAGTGCCATCTGGCCAGCTGTAGCCCCAGTGGCAGCAATCAGTAGCCAGTCTCAGACACCGATTGTTTCAATAGATTTATAATTAATTCTTCTGAAGTGCAAATTCCCACAGAAACAAATCCTAGTATTAAAAATGTCTTGAGATGAAAAATTTTCTGATGACTTTAAGTAGGCTGAGGTTGTTTTGAGTCTCGGTGCATGAGTGACTGTCAGGAGAGTGCACGAGGCAGGAGTCTTGCTGGACAATGCAGCAAATTTCCTGACAATGTACATCCATCAGGCAAGTAACTGCTTCTGAGCTGATGAGGGGAAAAGTTGCCAAGTGACCAGCAGAATCTCTGTCATCCCTTTTGCAAATTAAGTGGAAAAATTGCCTGGAATTTTGCAACGTGGAAATAACTTGAGCTCCAGCTGCCTGGAAGGGCTGAGCCTGCATTTTGTTATAATTCTGTCCTCGCTGTCACGCTGCCTAAAAGCCACACACTTTTCTGGGTCTGGGAGTTGAGCTTCTTTGGCCTTCTCTCCCTGGCCCCAAATTGTGTTTACAATTGCAGTGTAGCTTAAGACCTTATTTTTCAGCATCAGAGAGCCCAGGAGCAAGTGTCAAAGCCTCAAACAGGCCCATGGGGCTCTCCGATACATGCCTTATCCTTCCAGCCTTTAGTCTACCAGACATGTTGGTCTGCGAGGCCAAGAGAAAGAGGCAAGTGAAAAGAAGTCTTCTGTGGTTTTCCATGGTTTCACTATCTTGCCTATTTCGAAGTGACTGGGTTTTTTTCTTTCTTTCTTTTTCTCTCATGGATGCCTTGGCATGCATCCCTGCTGGCATAGGGCACTCACTCAGAAAGCCTTCAGTTTTGTGCTGGTCTGGATTTACTTTTCCTCCAAGATGATTTTTCCTGGAGCAGCTTCTGAGCACTGCTGAAAGTGCCTGGCAGATGGTCCTTCACAGTTGGACTGTCCTGCCACACTCTGGTGCATTTGCTATTGGGTGAAGCTTCCTATCCAGCAAGACTTAGCAGCTAAGATTTCCAGAGGAGAAACTCCTGTGGCATGTTTCCATTTTGACTGAGGTGCTGTTTCCAAACGTATGTAAGAGATGGACTGAAAATGGAAAATTTGGAGGAAGGTTTTAACCACTCCACAAAGTCTGCTGGTTTTAATCTCTCTGTTTCAGTAAAGGCTGTTGTGCACTGAAACACTCATTGCTGTTAGAATACTGAAAACTCTGCTATCAGAAGTTGCAGAGAAGTCAGTGGTTTCAATGCCCAAGGGGAAAAAAGGGGATAAAATCAGTCTGCAGATGGGAATCCATGCACTGTCAAGGTAAAGGGCAGATAATAAAGAAGTTTCCTCCACTGTGCTCTTAAAGTCCAGGCTTGGACTCCAGCGGACACAGGGATTGCAAACACTTAAACAAGCCAGACTCTAAAATAATAGACAGTGTAAAAAGCAGAGGACTACCACAGTGAATTTTCATGAGTCTTGACCTTCTTTTCAAGCTTTTCTCTCCAGCCTGAATAAACAGAAACAGAAACTCATGTTTTCACAGAAAAAATAAAAATAAAAATCATACAGACTCAGACCAAGGGTCTGGCTGACTTAATATCCTGTCTCCAACAGTGACCAGCAACAAGTGTCTAGGAAGAGAAGCAAAACAGGTATGGATACTTTCCTGCTACGATCTCCCAGCCTTCAGCAGTTATACGCCAGAAATTGTATTTAATAAGCTTTCACAGACCTCTTTTCCTTTCACGGATTTATAGAGTCACTTCTGGGACTCGTGTATAAGCCTAACTACCAAAACATCCTGCAGGCTCTGCAGTTTAATCGCAATGTATATGAAACAGAGCCTTCCTTTGCTTGTTTTCAGGTGACACCTGGTAATTGCATTTGGTGCCCTCCGTTTCTCATAGGGTGCAAGAGAACGGATGATCACTGCCTGGTGGGTACCTTCCCTGCAGCCCCACTGAGGCTGCTCCATCGGTGGTCTGCTGGATACCATGTGAAGACTACAAAGCTGCCCCCGGAGGAGGTCATGGGTCATTTGTTCTTGTCCTTGCCCCTGAATGCCCTGATCTGGAGCCTTGCTCCCTCCTCTCTGACTCCCACATGCCCCCACCCTCCATCAGCTTTTCCAGCAGCATTGCTGGGAAGGCGGGAAAAAGCCTGAAAAACTTCGAGCAGAAATGTGACGTGCTTGCAGTTAAAGAGTGTCTGCAAAATATTTACAGACTATTTAAGCAGTTGGCAAGTGCTTTGGGGAATAACTTATCAAGAGGCTCTTTTCCAGCTCTTCTCAGAGGAAGGAAAACTTAATTATTCTCATTTAACATTAGCAGAGACTGGGACGAAGCAGGAGTGTGTGCCCAGACAGTAGCAGCATTGTGGCAGTCTCCTCCTCACCCTCACAGCAGACCCTTCACCCTCCCTGACTGCAGTATGTGGTCAAAGTCACTGAAATACTTGTGTTTCAGCCATAGGTATTACATCAAAACTACAAAACAAACCCCTAGATCTAAACAATGCAATAACCGTGATATTGGATCTCAAGTGGGATCCAAATTTTGCCATTTAATATTTCTACCTGTATAAAACAATGAATTTCAATGATGGATTCAAATGCACAGCTGGAATAGTCACCAAAACACGCACCTGGGACCCACTCTACAACACATGACTAAATAGCAGGCATTAGAATAATATTATCCTCATTCTTTAACCTGGCATGCCTCGTGGCAGTAACCAGAAATCAATATAAAAAAGGTATATCCAAAGGCAGGGTTTCCCAGCCTTCTATGCCAAAGAACATAACGTTTTTTAAGAACCAATTTAGAAGAAGTGTTGCCCACACTTCTATCCCAGCCTGTAGGATGTTTTCTTTTTGGCACAGTAACTGAACTTTCTAGTCTCAATGTTACAAAACATTGGCAAATGACGGTGAAAGTCCACGCATAGTGAGTGTGCTGCATGAGACATCCTGTCAGAAAATCAATACTATGCTTATATCGTCTTGAAAGGAAACAGCTGAGGGTGGCATAAGGATGAGGGCACATCTGTCTAAATGTCCTCATACTGCCCTGGTGAAGCACGAGGAACTCCGTCATCCCCAGCACCCATCCTGCCTCTGCTAGCACAGCATGACCTGCCATAGCCACCACTGCAGGCGATCATCATCTCCTGTAGGCTCATGAGCAGGGGGACCAGGAAAAGCCTTGGTCTATTTTTGGTACAGCAAACCCCAAAAAGCCAAAAGGTTAAGTGGCTATAAGCCCTGGTTGGTTTTCTGCAGCCCAGAGTGTGTGGGAGCATGGGGTGCCTCAGCAGGAGGTATTTGTCTCCCTGGAGCCAGAGCAGGGAGAAAGTGAGACCTTTCAGGGGCAGCCTCTGGTCCATTCAGGTCAGCTAATAACTTGGGTGAATATATTTCCCCTGTCTGTCTGTCTCTCTGCTGTGGTTTAGGGAGAGGCCAGTATTGCTTCAGCACGCGGGACCGTTGTTTCCCTTTGCCAGTGCGGCTCTCAGGACTCACCCAAACACAAGCAAGTGAGTCAAGTCTTTCCTCCCACAGGCTGGACGGAGAGAAAGGCAAGGGGAGGCTGCTTTATTTTTAGCTGCCTGAGACATGCAGACCTCATGGTGATGGGGGGCAGATTATTACATAAGAACTCATACTAAGACTTGCTATTTAAGTCCATCTGGCCTCTCCCTAATCTCAAGTGCTGTACTAGCAGTTCCCGCTCTGAATGCCCGTAATCAAAATATAACGCGTTTTCCTGGAATTCATTACATCAATTTAATGAGCAGCTTTTCTCCGTATGCTGGTCTTCCTGGCTAATGCTTACAGATAGTTGCTGCTCTGGTAGCTATAGTGGTACGCCCAGATCTGTTGTAGCCCCACAAGTAAAACCATGGGGTGAGCATAGAGGGTCATTAACCCCCAGGTAAGAGGGGCTTGCTTTTGAGCAGGCTGTCAAATACTGTGGTTATTACCTCCACCCTGCTGCTGCCACCCCTCCCTAGGGAAAGGGTTTTACACAGAAAATGAATGTAAAAAAATCTGCAGCTGATATATCCTAGATGCTTTCATGCTGCTATAACCCAAAATACACCTACCTATGCATCACTCGGTTGTCCGCAAAGGCAGACCGGGGCATGCAGGCAGGACTTTAGGCATAGTCTCTTCTGCAACAAGGGTATTTCAGGTATATTAAAGATTTCTCATGATTGATTTAGGGATTTTGTATCGTGCCTGAAATCCTGGCTATGTCCTGCTGAGCCCCCTCTCTACACAAAGTTTGCCATGGGTGTCTTCACACCTACTTCATGGTGGGGGGGGAGGGGGGTTGCCAGTAAAAACACCTTTTCCCAGTTCCAACAGCAGCAAAAGAGGGGAGCAGTGAAAGCGAGGAGGCTGTTTTGTAGCTAAAGGACAAGGGAAGCTGTAAGGCCTTTTAGTGGCATTGTCCAGGAAGAAGCCATGTTACTGAGTCCGAAGCAGCAATATCTTTTAAAAATATAATCTTTTATCCTCATGCTGCTCTAAAGCACTCAGAGGAAACAAGCACATTAAAAACAAGGCAGAGGCCTGCAGCTCCTGGGAATGTCCTGTGCCACATCCCACAGGGGTCCTTCTGGATTTCAGGTGATGCAGGGGCTATATCGAGCTCCTGGGCACTGGGGTGAATGGAAACACTTCTCGTCACATTAATAACAAAGGGCTAGACTCCAGCCCTCTAAACGCAAGCAATTGGTTGGTAGTCTGGGGAGAAACCAGAATCGCTTTCTGCAAAGGTTTCTGTTGTACTACCCATGAAGTGCAATAGATCTGGAAAACAGGGGATGAAAGGTCTGTCTATTTTTATACAGAAGAGTGTAAGTGTTAGGTATCTGTGGCAATATTTAGTCCGAAGGAAAGTGATATTGAATCTGAGTGACATAATGAGAGAGTGTCTGGCAAAGCCCATTCCAGAAGAAAAGCAGCAGGAA
>NW_009913642.1:21205-21611 GCF_000696875.1 Nestor notabilis | reverse complement strand
GAATCATTGCTTTCTAAAATTTAATTTTTAAGATGAATATGCAACAGAACTGAAAGCTATGGTATAGCTAAAAGCTATAGTGGAGGCACACTGTGGGGGGAGAGACAAAGGTGCTGGCATTTTAAAGCATGAAATGTATGGACCAAGGAGCAAGAGAGAAAGGTTTAGTGGAAACTTGGAAGAGTTGCACAAAGGAGAGCAGAGAGCAGCAATACAGTGGGGAAGAAGCGAGCTCAGAATAGAGGGAGACAGGACAAAAACTGCCTAAAACTGGCACAGCAGGGTAACCTGAAAAATAATTCAGTCAATTTCAGCTTTTGAGCCTTTCTTTCAGACACTTTTCTGCTACAAGTCTGCCACTGTGGCAGGTGTCTCAAGGTAACATCAGGCAGCGGGGTTTTTTTCC